>NC_090265.1:1626453362-1626753362 GCF_040414725.1 Anabrus simplex | reverse complement strand
TAGTGGGATTCGAACCTACTATCTCCCGGATGCAAGCTCATAGCCGCGCGCCTCTACGCGCACGGCCAACTCGCCCGGTAACCTTACATTTAGGTGGCTGAGAATAGTTATACATCATTATATTTTTCCCTTGTGTCAGATAAATGTGTAGAATTTCATTTCCTAGCACTTGCCAAATAATCGATTACGGTATAAAACCCAACTGTTGCCAATACTGATCCTTTTTTTTTACCTACTGGTTGAACTTTACCATGTTCACAAAACACAAATGTAAATGCAAAAATGATTATGTTTGTACGCCTAGAAGTAAATTGGCAATGGTCGTGTCTGTAATGCAACCAAAATGTAGGCTGTTTATTAAATACAAAACCTTAGGTGTCTGATTTTATTATAATTGTTTACGCAGAGATAGCCTAGTCACAATATCGAGGCATTCTCCTGATCGCAAGCTACAAATAACGAGCAGCACGGACGATGCGGTGATTGTGATCACGCATTCTCTAGATCACAAGCTACATATAACAAGCAACACGGATGATGCGGTGATTGTGATCACGTCACGACTAAGAATCACTTATATCAGAAAATCACGATATCAAATCGCGCTGTGACTCAGAAATCACGGTATCGCTCATCACTACAGTCTACCTGAACGAGGCAGCATTGTCAGGCCTTTCACTTCCGCTTTTGCAAGCTCAGTCGCTTTACTAGCACACAACTGCACGCAGAGGTTTCAACACAAGGGCGCTGACCCCCACAACATACAATGACTGTTCCTTGGTTCGACTCCACAGAAAGTCCAAATTCATACAGCAAAAGACAGTGAACTACTTAACACTGGCAATCAACAGTGTTCAACAGCAGGAAATACCCGTTACAGGAACGACGTTTAACACTGTTCCAATATTAAACTTACGACAGCTCCTCCACAAACTGACACCTTGGCAGTCCACCATCCACAGTGGTACCCTCACAGCAGTCCAGGGCAGTGCAAACCTGGTACTCTGCTCAGTACGCGACGACGCCCTGACTCCGGCAGGGCACAGACGACAACCAGCACTAGCCCCTCCCAGGAAGTACCGAACAGGGTTACGACAGGGCTGACACGTAACAATATTTAGCCAGAATCGATCTAGTTTTCAATAGAGCATCACAAGTCACTTCAAAAGTTCATCTTGCTCTTCCTCAGGTAAAATATTGTAGAAAGGAAAGGATTCCAAAGTTGAGGGTTCTTGTTTAAATTATATCACGGATCGCTAAACTGGAAAGGCTGGGTTAGAATGCACATTTTGGCAAGTAGCAAGTGGTGCTTAGTCCCTTCTACAGTTATTTAGATGAGTTGCATATGAAAAAAAAAGAAATGTCGTATGGCTTTTAGTGCCGGGATATTCCAGGCGACCTGCGCGTCGTAATGAGGATGAAATGATGATGAAGGCAACACATACACCCAGCCCCCGTGCCATTGGAATTAAGGTTAAAATCCCCGACCCGGTCGGGAATCAAACCCGGGACCCTCTGAACCGAAGGCCAGTACGCTGACCGTTCAGCCAACGAGTCGGACTGAGTTGCATAATATTACCCGGTCTCGAGAGCCAAGAATAACGGCCGACAGGATTCGTCGTGCTGACCACACGACACCTCGTAATCTGCAGGCCTTTGGGCTGAGCAACGGTCGCTTGGTAGTCCAAGGCCCTCCCAGGGCTGTTGTGTCATGGGGGGGGGGGGGTTGTATAATATTAACGGTTCTAATAGGCCGTGCCCCTAACATTTATGCAACCCTCACTACAGGTCCGTTGTGTGGGCCAGAAGATACTCACTTAAATGAAGACGTCTTCGGAATAAGGATATAACCAACAAATTTTTGAAATGTGAATAGAGTGTATTGTCACGCCTCTGTGTTTAGGTGTCATCTTACGTCATACATTTAGACTTCAAGGTGGTTTACAGCCAGCGGAACTTTATCCTCCATGATGTAAGGATGGAACATCAGTCAAGATAGTGCTTGAGTTGGCTCATCACCAGGTGTAATAGATCATTTAAATAAAGGCCATATACGAAATCACATCTATATTTTGAAATATTTTTTGTTGTTTTTATTGCTATTGTTGTTATTTTTATTATTACACTAATATTATTTGCTATCATTTTTCTTCCAACTGCATGTTAGGATTTTTCTTGTGTTATATAGCCTACCAATGTAAAATATACTTAGAGATTTATCCATTGCATCACTTCAAATTCTATATTATTTTGAAAACCTTAATTTATAGCAATAAAATATTGTTTTTAATACGTGAACTCGTTTCAACACTTGCATCTATGCAATTCGTTCAAGTAGAGTGTACCACGAAATAAACACCAAAATTCTTTTTCCTTTCTCCTGAAAACTACTTTTGCTAGTGACCTTACGTCGCACCGACACAGATTGGTCTTACGGCGACGATGGGATAGGAAAGGCCTAGGAGTTGTAGGGAAACGGCAGTGGCCTTAATTTCACACATTTGCCTGGTGTGAAAATGGGAAACCGCGGAAAACCATTCCCAGGGCTGCTGACAGTGGGATTCGAACCCACTATCTCCCGGCTGCAAGCTCACAGCTCACGGTCAACTCGCCCGGTTGAAAAAAAAAATGATTTGTTAGTTACATCCTTATTCCGGGAATGTCTACAAGTATGTTTGCGTTCTAGACTATTATCGATTAAAAACCCGAGCTCTAAATAATTTATTCACATGCATATAGGCTTACTCGTAGTGAAATACCCTGAGCCGAACTGAATAGTTTAGTTGGTAGAGTGCTCGCCTTCCGAGACAAAATTGGCGGATTGAATCCCGGTTTAGTCCAATGCTATTTGAAATTGCAATTCTTCTTCTTCTTCTTCTTCTTGCGTTCCGACCTTCTAAGGACCACGTTACAATTTCAATTGTTCTCCTTATTTGTTCTTTCCTTTTCTTCCAGTATTCTTTCATTGTTTCACTGTGTTTCTTTTTCCTGTCTTCAGTCCACTTTGTGCCTGTTTTCTTTTCCTTCCTCCCTTGGAATCCTTCCATTTGTAAGACTTTCTTCCTAAAAATCTTTCTTTCCAATAATTCTTCTTCTCGTATATTGTTCCTTTCCAGGTCTTTCTTGACTTCTTGAATCCAGGTGGTAGTTGATTTCTTTTCCCAAATGTACTTGAAGATTCGTTTAGTTAGTCTATTGTCATCCATTCTGTAAATGTGTCCAAGAAATAGCAATCTCCTTTTTCTTATTGTTTCTGATATGTTTTCTATGTTCTGGTAAATTTCATTGTTACTTCTTAATTTCCAAAACTCTGCAATTCTTAGAGGACCTAATATTTTCCTTATAATTCTTTTTTCTAATATTTTTTAATTTATCAAGCTTGTAGTTCAGTGCTAGACATTCGCTGGCATAAAGGCATTCTGGTTTTACTACTGTGTTGTAGTGATTTATTTTAAGTTTTCTTGATAAGCACTTTTTGTTGTAATTATTCGTAGTTATACCGTACACTCTTTCCATCTCTTGTATCCTCTCCTCTATAGCAGATTTTTCTAAACCATTTTCTTGAATTGCCTCATCCAAATATTTGAATTTCTTTACCTTTTCTATTTGACCAATATCCATTACTAAAAACTTTGGGGCACTTTTTATATTCGTCAAAAATTTTGTTTTCTCGGCAGAGATTCTCAAGCCTGTCATGTTGGCTGTCTTTTCAAGGAAATTGACTTGCATTGCTGCATCTGTAAGGCTTTCTGAAAGTATGGCAAAGTCATCTGCAAATGCTAGGCAATTTATTGCAACACCTTTGTTTTCTTCCCCAGCATGAGTGGCAATATTTTAGATTCTTTCAGTTTTTCATTCCATATTCTTACAATTTTCTCCATGACACAATTGAAAAGGAGTGGAGATAGACCATCGCCCTGCCTGACACCTGTATTTATTTTGAAAGGTCGAGATACTTCACCCATAAATTTTACTTTCGAGATAGTGTCTGTAAGTGTTTCACGAATTAGGTTTGCCAATTTAGTTTTAACTCCAAATTCACGGATTACTTTATCTAGGGTTTCCCTATCAACAGAGTCAAAAGCTGTTTTAAAGTCAATAAATGTTACAACTATGTCTTTGGAGTTTATTAATCTGTGTCGAATTATAGCTTTCAGGTTGAAAATCTGTTCGGAGCAAGATCTTCCTTCTCTAAATCAACCTTGATATTCACCCAATTGACTGTCCAGTGTCGATTTTACTCTATTTAGTAGTATTGTTGAGAATATCTTGTAAGCAACTGGCAAGAGAGATATACCTCTGTAGTTGTTGACATCTTGCTTGTGTATTAGGGCCACTTACCAATCCTCTGGGATCTTTTCTGTTTCCCAAATTTCTTAAAAGATTATTTGTAGATCTTCTATAAGTTTTGTTTCAGCCCATTTTAAAAGTTCAGCTGTTATGGAGTCTTCCCCACTAGCTTTGTTATTTTTAAGATTTTTTAATGCTTCCTTTATTTCTTCCGCTGTTGGAGGTGAATCAGCTTCTAGATTTTCCTGAATTTATGAAAATTCTAATTTATGATTTGGCTTAGGGCAGTTCAGCAGGTCTTCGAAGTGTTTAGCCAGAATCTCACAATTCTCGGCATTGTTAAGGCCAATATTACCATTTGCATCTCTGAAGCAAATGCTCCGGGATTGATAACCTTTCAGGTTATTCTTAAAGGTCTGATAGAAATTTCGGGAGTTACTTCTTACAAAATTATTCTAAATTTCTACTAGCTGCGATTTTACAAAAGATCTTTTAACCTCCTTTATTATTCTTGTTGTTTCCTTTCTTTGTTGTTTGAATAGCTCATAGTGTTCATTCTTTCCGGAACATTTAAATTTTTTCCAACTTTTTCGTTCTTTCCATAAGTGCTTCCTCACATACCCTACTTTCTTTTTAGTTTTAACTGATCCAAATACTTTCTTCGCTGCACTATTAATCTGTTTAGATAATTCTGGCCATTTTCCATGCCGAGTTATTTTAATTTCTTCCTGAAAGTTTTCTATAGTTGCTTGTGTAATGTTGAGCCTATCTATGTTGTATTTCATTAACTTTTTCGGCCTTCTTTGATTCCTGCGAGGTAGAAGCTTTAGCTTAATTTTAGAGAGGTAATGATCGGAGTCAAACTCTCCACTTCTTAATACTTTAACATTCATAATTTCCTTAATACTTTATTATTATTATTATTATTATTATTATTATTATTATTATTATTATTATTATTTCGGTGTTTCTGTGGTTTACAGGGTGATAAAGAGCTCCTGGGTTTAATGGTTGGACAAGGAATTAACTAGAGCAAAACTTAACACAACAAATTTAAAATTTTTATTTATTTCCTTTTGTTAAAATTGAGAGATAGGAAATCTGAGTGCATAACCGATATAAAAGTCCGAAAATCAGGTACAAAAACGTGTAATAATTACCGGGCAGTTGATTTACACAGAAAAGAACCTGATTGCTCTTGACAGGTACAATATTTTACAAGAACACAATTTGCTCCATGAAGGTCTGAGCTCCAAACTACCACAGTCCAGCCTCGCAGAGGCATCAGTTTCTTTTGATACACAAAAATTACACTTGGAAACCCAACGGGTGACCTCACTTTGGAGTGTTCCTCAATGACTTCACAATTACAATAACATTAATCACTGTTGCTAAAGGGAACCAAGACGCAGAAACAGTTACCGAATAAACATGGGGCATAATTGCCCATACTTCATGGCCTTAATGGAAAAAGAAAATGGTTGCACATAACCGGCCATAAACAAAAGGCTAGGAAGGGAAACACCTGCACTCCTTATAGAAATTGTTAAAACCCTAAGTGGGCTAATGGCTCAATGATACAGAGGCTAGTCTTTTACTGTAAGGTGTGACTAAAGGAGGAATATTTAAGGCTGAGACAAGATTTACGAAATTTTTAAGTTTCAAAAACTTTAGTCACCCAGTACAAAGTTGAATGGGAAACAACAGAGGGCCATCGCTCTTTGTTTCCTTACATTACATATTTTCCAGTAGGGAATAGAACTAGAGTCCTCAGACTTGCCGAAAATTCTACATCGAAACCATCAGTTAATAAAATTATTTCAAAAGAAACTCAAACTAAACGCAGGGTTCACCTCTGCCGTCCTTCGGACTAGTCGCACTCCCAAGCACTGAAGGAATTCAGACAAGACGGCCCTAAAGTGCCCTGCTTTTATAGTAACATAAGGGGAAGATTCCAGTACTCTTTACTGATAGGCTGGATTCCTGCACACACCCCGGGTTCTAATTAGCTAGAGAATATATTTACAAGTATCTGGCAGATTGATTACAATGTTTTATTGTTTATAATAATAATAATAATAATAATAATAATAATAATAATAATAATAATAATAATAATAATAATAATAATAATACCAGGGGTACATCTTTCTCGGATATTTAAACTCTTGACAATTTCGGTGCATAAACAAAACAATCCTCAGAAGAAAAGGTTCGCCAGTGACAAACATGAAGTTTCCTAAGCTCTAGGCTAGTTTTCAGTCCATAAGAGTGCACTAATAAATCGATGGTAGAGCCATCTAACAGAGGAAAATGAAATTTCTTGAGAGTTTGCAACTTCAAGTCACTTGACATAGATGGCCGTAGAGAAGGCGCGCAGTTTAAATAGCCGGGGAAGGTGTTCCCATGGTATAATAATAATAATAATAATAATAATAATAATAATAATAATAATAATAATAATAATAATAATAATAATAATAATAATAATGGAAAAAGAAAATAGTTACACATAACCGGCCATAAATGGTAGAATCAAAGTTGCTTCCGTAAGAGGCCCAGCAACATTTTGTTCAGCAGTCCAGGTAAATCGAGGTTTATTGCTCGGAAGAGTTGAAAATTGTCGCCATGATATTAATTATTATTATTATTATTATGAACAATAAAAATATAAAATGGTAGAATCAAAGTTGCTTCTGTAAAAGGCCCAGCAACATTTTGTTCAGCAGTCCAGGTAAATCGAGGTTTATTGCTAGGAAGAGTTGAAAATTGTCGCTATGATATTAATCCAGTACACAACCTGCTTTAACAGGTAAATTAGGGAGAAACAGTTCTCTTGAATTACAATGTAAAGTTTTCTAATTTCTGTGTTGACAGCGTGCAAAACAAGCTTTGCTAGTTGGTCTAAGATTTCAAGAATTTTCAACTTTTAGTGTAGGTTAAGAAGCAGTGTTCTGATAATACCGTTTGCTTTATTTCAGAGGAATACGACGATTTACCCGATGGTTCGTGCTTTCGTAGGACCATCCATCGACCTACACTGCTGAGGAATCTCAACGAGAAGACTGCTGCTATTCGGCCAGCCAACGTGAGTAGCTATAAGAAACGTTATTAGCTTTCAACTTACATTTTGGAAATATAACATTGGTAGAATATAATAATGTTATTACGCGTAGAAAAGCGTTGCCTTTGAGTCATTTACGGAACATCATACACTAGGATTATAACTTTAATATGTGTGGAAAAACTTGATAACAAAAGTAATTGTTACGCTGCTCTCAATGTGTAGTTGCCGTAGAATAGCATTAAGTGATTAGGAAATTCACTTTGAATGAACGTTAGATCCCGATAGAGTGGAATAAAGACACCTACTTATCGTAACGATACCACTGTATTATCTACACACACACACACGCGCGCGCGCGCGCCTCAAAAGTATAACACTTGTCAAGAAGGTTTTAACCGTATAAACAAATGTTTTAACCCTCCAATGTAAGGTGTCCACACGTAAAGGCACGTGTCTCACTGCCATTGTTGCTATTTCACTTGAGACTCTAGTGTAGTTACGTAAGGATTATTTCCGCGCACTTGAGAATGTTTTCGGAGAATTTATTTCCTCATTTTAGTGGAACATAAGACTACTTATTGTAGACAAAAATAAATATTTTCACACCCACTCTTTTGCTCCTCTTTTCCACCGCTAACCATGATAACATTAATACATGTCATGAGTTTACGTATTTCAATTATTTTAATTGATTTTTTATGTTTTTTATGAACGCCACAGCAGACACCGGTGATTTTTCTTTGGATTTCCTGTTAGACCGCGGCGGACATGGGTGCGCGTTTGCAGACGATAAAAGAAAAGTGACGGCGCACAGAGCAGAATTTGAAGAAATACTGGCGCCCAACGTATAAAATAATTATTGGGTTCATCATTCTAACGAAACTAAACATTTATAAACTATGTGAAAGAAAACATATGGTATAAGAATTATACCTGAAAAAGCAACAACTTAATTAAAATAAAATAACATGTTTCGTTTTTGAAAGAACATCGTCAGGTTCTATGAAATTTCACTCAAAAATATTTAGAAATTTATATATATTTATGTTTATTTCTGTTTAAATCTTTGAAATTTGGAACTTATTTTAATGATGTTCACTTCTCTCCACTCTAGAATATAATGCCTTGGTCGGTCTTGCTTTAAGCGGACGTACTTGGGAATGGTATTCTAGTCTATAAACATTGTTTATTAATCGCAGTGAATTTTTCAAATCTCATGATTTTAGTTTCGAGTGATTTGAGTCTTTATGCTTTGTAATTTGCGTCCTGACTGAATGAACGACTTGTGATATCTGAAGCCATCCCTTTTCAGTTCAGACTCAGTTAATTTATAAGTGGTAGGTTCTTCAGTCTATCGAAACTAATTTTGAAAAAATAAATTGTTTCTTTTTCACGTGTAATTACCCCCTGTGTGTGGGGGACGCAGATAAAGAATACACCCACGGTATCCCCTGACTGTCGTAAGAGTCAGATAAAACGGGTGACCAAGGGATAATACTTTTGGAACCGTGACACAATCTGTGAATAGTACCATTACGCGATGAACACCATGAGTCGACTTTACTTGCGATTAGTACTACTGCATGTGCCTGATTGTGCTCCCTCATAGAGCAATAATCACTACTACCTGAGGAAGTAGTACCGCTACTGCCTCCAGCTGGATCTGATTTCGTCGGAAGAGGGTTACTATGGAAGTAGTACCATTATATGAAGAATACCACGGGTTTGTTTGCCTGTGGGTGGTGTCATGATGTTTGACAAGAGTATGTGAGCAACACCATGAGTTTACGTAGCTTCTGATGAGTTCCAGTATGCGAGCAACACCATGAGGATACGTAGCTTGTGATGAGTGCCAGTATGCGAGTAAGACCATGAGTATGTGTAGCTTGTGATGAGTACCAGTATGCGAGCAACACCATGAGTATGCGTAGCTTGTGATGAGTACCAGTATGCGAGCAACACCATGAGTATGCGTAGCTTGTGATGAGTACCAGTATGCGAGCAACACCATGAGTATGCGTAGCTTGTGATGAGTACCAGTATGCGAGCAACACCATGAGTATGCGTAGCTTGTGATGAGTGTCAGTATGCGAGAAACACCATGAGGATACGTAGCTTGTGATGAGTGTCAGTATGCGAGCAACACCATGAGGATACGTAGCTTGTGATGAGTGCCAGTATGCGAGAATCACCATGAGTATACGTAGCTTGTGATGAGTGTCAGTATGCGAGCAACACCATGAGTATGCGTAGCTTGTGATGAGTGTCAGTATGCGAGCAACACCATGAGGATACGTAGCTTGTGATGAGTGTCAGTATGCGAGAAACACCATGAGGATACGTAGCTTGTGATGAGTGTCAGTATGCGAGCAACACCATGAGGATACGTAGCTAGTGATGAGTGCCAGTATGCGAGCAACACCATGAGGATACGTAGCTTCTGATGAGTTCCAGTATGCGAGAAACACCATGAGGATACGTAGCTAGTGATGAGTGTCAGTATGCGAGAAACACCATGAGGATACGTAGCTAGTGATGAGTGTCAGTATGCGAGCAACACCATGAGGATACGTAGCTTGTGATGAGTGTCAGTATGCGAGAAACACCATGAGGATACGTAGCTAGTGATGAGTGCCAGTATGCGAGCAACACCATGAGGATACGTAGCTTGTGATGAGTGTCAGTATGCGAGAAACACCATGAGGATACGTAGCTTGTGATGAGTGCCAGTATGCGAGCAACACCATGAGTATACGTTGCTTGTGATGAGTGCCAGTATGCGAGCAACACCATGAAGATACGTAGCTTGTGATGAGTGTCAGTATGCGAGCAACACCATGAGTATGCGTAGCTAGTGATGAGTGCCAGTATGCGAGCAACAGCATGAGGATACGTAGCTAGTGATGAGTGCCAGTATGCGAGCAACACCATGAGTATGCGTAGCTAGTGATGAGTGCCAGTATGCGAGCAACACCATGAGTATGCGTAGCTTGTGATGAGTGCCAGTATGCGAGCAACACGATGAAGATACGTAGCTTGTGATGAGTGCCAGTATGCGAGCAACACCATGAGTATGCGTAGCTTGTGATGAGTGCCAGTATGCGAGCAACACGATGAAGATACGTAGCTTGTGATGAGTGCCAGTATGCGAGCAACACCATGAAGATGCGTAGCTTGTGATGAGTGCCAGTACGCGAAACACACCATGAGGATGCGTAGCTTGTGATGAGTGCCAGTACGCGAGACACACCATGAGGATACGTAGCTTGTGATGAGTGCCAGTACGCGAGCAACACCATGAAGATACGTAGCTTGTGATGAGTGCCAGTACGCGAGCAACACCATGAGTATGCGTAGCTTGTGATGAGTGCCAGTATGCGAGCAACACCATGAGGATACGTAGCTTGTGATGAGTGCCAGTATCCGAGCAACACCATGAGGATACGTAGCTTGTGATGAGTGCCAGTATGCGAGCAACACCATGAGGATACGTAGCTTGTGATGAGTGCCAGTATGCGAGCAACACCATGAGTATGCGTAGCTTGTGATGAGTGCCAGTATGCGAGCAACACCATGAGTATGCGTAGCTTGTGATGAGTGCCAGTATGCGAGCAACACCATGAAGATACGTAGCTTGTGATGAGTGCCAGTATGCGAGCAACAGCATGAGGATACGTAGCTTGTGATGAGTGCCAGTATGCGAGCAACACCATGAAGATACGTAGCTTGTGATGAGTGCCAGTATGCGAGCAACACCATGAAGATACGTAGCTTGTGATGAGTGTCAGTATGCGAGCAACACCATGAGTATGCGTAGCTTGTGATGAGTTCCAGTATGCGAGCAACACCATGGGATACGTAGCTAGTAATGAGTGCCAGTATGTGAGCAACACCATGAGGATACGTAGCTTGTGATGAGTACCAATATATGAGGAACACCACGGATCGAACTGGCGCCCGTGATTAGTGCCTCTCTGCGAGGAAAACCATGAGTTTATGTTGCTCGTGGGTAGTATCCTTATGGGAGGAAGCTCGTGGGTCTGTGTTGTCTGTGAGTAATGCCGTTATGTGTGACATACCTTAGGACTATATTACCTGTGATTAGCACCACCATGGGAGTAACACCATGAATCTTCGTTACTTGCTTTTGATTAGTACATAGTGGTTCTATTTTACCAGTGATTAATACTATTACGAGGGACCGGTGACCTGGACTTTGGACCCCTTCGGACAACAAACATCATCCCAGAAAATAAGGCATTGTGAATTGGATCCACTGATTGTTTTGGATTCATGGTCATTTTTTCATCATCATTCCGGTTTAGATTCTAGGCATTGGATATTTAATGATCCTTTCATTTCGTTGCACCTCGTACCCTTAGGAGACGATGCCTCAGCTGTTAGGCCCCTTTAAACAACAACAATCATCATCAGCATCATCATCATCATCAGATGTTATTCCGTCACTATATGTTATATTTCAGATGGTTTATACATTTATTTATTCAAAATTAGTCCTGCTACATGGCTAGATGGTTAGCGTACCGGCCTTTGGTCACAAAAGTCACGGGTTCGATTCCCGACAGGGTCGGAAATTTTAACCTTAACTGGTTAATTTCGCTGTCACGGGCGCTGGGTTTGTGTGCCGTGTTCATCATTTCATCCTCATCACGACGCGCAGGTCGCCTACGGAAGTCAAATCAAAAGACCTCCATCTTCTTCTCCTCGGACACTCCCGGCACTAAAAGCCTTTTATTTTTTTATTCAAAATTAGTTTCAGCAGACTGAAGAACCTAACAGTTATAAATATCTGAGTCGAAAATGAAGAGAAATGGCTACAGATAACACGATTTTTTATGATATCATAAAGAGAATAACGTAAAATAAATGTAAGTTACAAATTCATAGAAACCAAACTGGTTATCCCGCATGGTTAACAATCTTTGAGTGCGAGTGTGACACACCTACTTGCAGACCCGAAGAAGAAATGATCTGTAACTTCTCTTGATATATTGAGTGTTTCACAGCAGAACTTACCCTATTACTGAAGTCCATTTAGTTCCGATTTGCTTTGCAGAAACCTTGTATTAGAAGACGACGACACTGCAGCGCCGGTCCACCCAGAGAACATTTGCATAGAAAATTACGGAGCTGTGGCACACAGGTCTTACGATGGTGCGAGCGAAATTAGTGGTTGTATCGCGAGAAAGTGCACGGAAATAATGATCGTAAAGAATTGTCGCTATCTTTCTCTCGCCATTAGCGCTCCCTGAACTAGCCTGACCTTAATTACTCTGTTACGCGTGGAGAGAGCAGGTGGACTCAATAGGACTAAATCCCTTTGGCTTAAGTTATGATCAACCACTATGTCTGTCTTCTGATGTATAATTAATATCAGCTGGGAATACGACCCTTTATTACATCTATGGTCCCGACTGGTGGACTTGAAAGTAGGAACTCCCGAACACCACAGCGTCTTTCACAAAAGATAGTTAATGACATGACAGCAATTGGACTTCTTGGCTAGTCTAGCATCTGTTGTAACTTGATTACACTAGAGTAGTTCTCTTTGTGGACTAGTGGTACAGTGCTAGCCTCCGGATCCCATTATCGCTGGTTGAAACTCGGCAGAGGTACTCAGTTTTTAAAGGGTGGAAATAATGTCATTCGACAATCCGTGTTGTATGGTGTCAGCATGTAAAAGATCTTTGGCGACACATTTGATGTTTACCCGACAAAATTATAACACTGCCATAGATCATCGTGCGGAGATGTGCTTTACTCCGCCACCTACAGTAATATAGAGTAAAAAATGACGCGTAGGCACCCAAATTGAGAGTAATTTAAAGGTATAATAATATTCTTCTTCTTCTACCGCTTTTCACACATTTTGTGGAGTCGCGAGTGTGATCCGTGTAGCACACGTGGATTTGGCTCTGTTTTGCAGCTGGATGCCCTTCATGATGCCAGCGCTATCCAGAAGCATCTATTCACTATTGCTTGTTTGTGTAGTGGTTGGTAGTGTGATGTGTTGTCTGAATATTAAGAGGAGAGTGGTGGGACAACCACAAACAACCATCCCGAGCCAGAAGAATTAATAACACGAGATTAAAATCCCCGAACTGTCTAGGAATCGAACATGGGACCCTCTAAACCGATGGCCTCAGCACTGACTATCCAGGCAAGGAGTTGGACTAAATGTCGAATAAAAATAATAATAATAATAATAATAATAATAATAATAATAATAATAATAATAATAATAAATCTACGTTTCAGTCCGGCACATTGGCTTAGTAGCCAGCGTACTGGCCTTCGGTTCAGGGCCCTGGCTCGAGCCCCGGACAGGTCTGGGGTTTTTAATCCGTATTGCTAATTTTTGTGTGCTGATGTTTGTTACGTGCAACAGTAAACTGCGTAATGTTAATGACCTAGCACAGGGTTCAGAGTTTTTTTAGACTCGCGAACATATTTTGCAAAGGTCCAAGCTGAACGAATACCTTGAAAAATATTATGTTAAGGTGTAGTTAATGCATGCATACATACACCTTCATTATAAACTATTATGCCTTTCAGCGTTCAGTCTGCAAGCCTCTGTGAATTTACTAATCGCCGCCACAATCCTCTATTTATTAGTTCTTTGGCCTCGTTTAGTTCTATACCTCTTATCTCTAAATCATTAGAAACCGAGTCTAACCATCGTCATTTTGGTCTTCCTCTACTTCTCTTATCCTCCATAACAGAGTCCACCTTTCTCCTAGGTAACCTATCCTCCTCCATTCGCTTCACATGACCCCACCACCGAAGTCTGTTTATGCACACAGCTTCATCCATTGAGTACATTGTTTCCATCTGTTTGTACGAGCAATCATTCCTGCTACTTTCATATATGTTACTTCCAACTAATGAGCAAGATATCCCGAATCCCCTCAGCTTTAACTTCCGTAAAGGAAAGTAGGTCTGAAGATAGACTGATGTAAAGATAGTTTCAGTCTGTTGATACATACTCTGTAATATTTTGATACATTTAAATGGACTGCAAGTCTCTAGAATTAAAATAGGTATTTAGGAACACACTAAAAGAAATATTTTTTTTTTGCTAGGGGCTTTACGTCGCACCGACACAGATAGGTCTTATGGCGACGATGGGATAGGAAAGGCCTAGGAGTTGGAAGGAAGCGGCCGTGGCCTTAATTAAGGTACAGCCCCAGCATTTGACTGGTGTGAAAATGGGAAACCACGGAAAACCATCTTCAGGGCTGCCGATAGTGGGATTCGAACCTACTATCTCCCGGATGCAAGCTCACAGCCGCGCGCCTCTACGCGCACAGCCAACTCGCCCGGTAAAAGAAATAATAATACAAGTACGTTTGAAATATAGAAATCACGTTTCAAATAATTGATATTGGTGAAATACAGCTTCATACTTCTTATTCTGTCGTTGTCTCCTCACAAAATTTTAGTGACCATCATGAAGCAGGTTTTTCTAATTCGTAGACATCGAACGTTTTTCGGAGGCTCGGCGTCCACGATACTATTCTCCACCCACGTCCACGTCTCACTTCTCTCTTGGCCTTTATGGACAGTCGTATTTGTGATTTCATAATATATGACCGAAACACGCTGGTTTCCCAGCAGGTGGTGTGGTCTGCCAAAGGAATGTTGAACATTTTCCAGTACATCCTCACTTGAAGGACCTGCAGTCGGTTCACTGAGGAAGCCTCTACTTTGCATACTTCATCACCGTAAAGTAGCACCTATAATACGTAATATATCACGACAAACAACGTATTTTGAGTCAGGGGTTACTGCTGAAGACGATATTTTTAAATTCAGATGCATGCTCCTTGCGATGCCTATTCTGATTTTGATATTTACATCCTGATCCCACTGCTGTGTTAACCAGAATCCTAGGTACTTGTATTCTGACATCCTTGCCTCTTACATCGAATGTGATGACAGCCTTGGTGATTTTCTGGTTAGTGGTTATAGTGAAATTATTTTTCTAAATGTTTATTTTAGGTCTTCTAAATTCCCAGAAAGTGCTACGGTGTCATCTGAGTAACTGATAGGGTTTGTTTGTTTCCCTTTGATCTTGTATTCTGTTTCAACTTTACCAAGGGCAATTCAAAAAATGACTTCAGAGTATAAGTTAGAGTGGAATGTATCGTAATCTCTCTCCAACTCTGACATGAGCTCTTTGCTTCCATTACAGCTTCTGGGTGAAGCTCACAGGTGTCGTGTTTCAGATGCTATAGAAGGATATCATTGTAATTATTGCAACATTATGAAAAGCTTTCATATTATCAATGAAGCAGGCCGAGACAGTTTGTTGTTGGTGACACGTTTTTGACCTGAAACTTGGATAGACACCAGAGCGTCCTGTGTACCAAGACTGTTCCAAAACTCAAATTTTCACTGACGTTTTCCTCAAATTTTCTCCATAATTGGGAATGTAGAGTTCTTAAAAGCTTTTTTATAGCGTCACTCGTAAGCTCAATTTGTAATCACTACATAGTTTAGAACTTGATTTCTTTAACAGCCTGATAAAGGTGGATTTCAGCGACTCTGTAGGGATGTTTTGTGTTGTAGATGTGGTTGAACAGCTTCAAAAGGAGGTGATTATTATTAAAATCAATCCGTTTAAGCATTTCCGCATTAAATAAATTCAGCTTGCCCAATCAGATCGCATTGGGATTTTTACAGGATAGTCCAGCCACACACTTTGACCATTTCCTCCTCTCTTAGGGTGCCTCTGACAGGCGCTGCTTCTGTTTCACTTACTATGGTTACGTGGAATTAACAGGGCTAAGCAAATTAACACAAATACAATATCATATTAACCAATTTCATTCGTAATTGTTAGTAATATCTGGCTATTGTGTATAATGCCTAGACTTATCAACTTTTACCGTAATGTATACACGTTTAGAATTACGAAAGTACCTCGGAAACAAAATACACAGAAAATGCTTCGCTGAGGAAACGGGTGATATTATTTTTTCAAAGTTAGTATTTTAAGCCTATTGTTTATGAAGGATACGTGCTTCAGTTCACTCCTTTATCCATGTTCATTACTGCGAGAGTATCAACGAGAATATTCTTTTCATGAACAATGTGCGACACTCATTTGCATTTTTACTTCATAAGTCTCTGCAAATAAAAGTATGGAAATGCAAATCCACTGCCTTCGGGTCTGGATTTTGTCGCATTATATATAAAACACATTCTTCCCCGAAGGGCTACACATTGTCATGCGGTAACAACACCTATTATACGTCAGAAATTAGAAGTCCGTTTGGGATATACTAAGCATACGGAAAAAGAATACTCCCAAAAATAATACTGTGATTTTACTTAGCCATCCAATGAACGACAGGTCAACGATAATATATCGATCCTATTGTTTTGCTGAATATATTATTAAGATACGACCTGTAAAAATGTTCGATGACTGAACCATTAACGCAGGTAAAGCATCCATATAACCACAAGATTAATGGATTCAGCTAATTCTGAAGAGAATTCTTCTTCTTTCCGTTCTTTCCCATTCCAAATGGGGTCGACATTTCCTTTCTTGATTCTCTTCCGCCACTCTATCCTAACTTTTCAAATCTTTCTCTCTGACACTTTCCTCTGTATTGTTTCTCTATCTCTTTTGTGTTCTTCCTCCCTTCCTTTTCTAATCTACTTCCAGTTTTCCGAACTTCTTTCCAATGTAATCGTCATTCCGTAGTTTACTTTAGGATTCATTTCTAGATCTTCCTGTTCGTCGACCCCTCCTCCATGTCTCTCTAATAGATTCATTCCTTATTCTGTCCCTCCTTGTACCTCCAGTCCTCCATCTCAGCATCCTATTTCCATATCTTCCATCTCCCTTTCGTGGGCTTCAGTAATCTCCCAAGTCTCTGGCACACTAAACAACGTTTTAACCACTGCTTTAGTATATTTCATCCTTTATTCTGAGGCTCACCCACTTGTCACATAGCAGCCCAATCATTTTTCTGAAAATAATTACAGTACAGCATTTTAAACCGGAAAGTTGAGATGCTATGAAAGGACCAACCATTTTCTTTTTCTTGTTTGTTTGTTTGTTTGTTTATTTGTTTGTTTGTTTGTTTGTTTGTTTGTTTGTTTGTTTGTTTGTTGTTTTGTTTGGTACATTATTAGCTCATAAGCTGATTGATTCCTCACAAAGCGTTACCGGTACTATACAGTAGGTTACATGGTTATAAGGAATTTCCTGAAGTCTAACGCTGTATAATCATGAAACGCACTAGAAGGAGTGAGATATCCCATTGCTCTCTACACTGAGCCAATATGAAAAAAGAACGATCGGGCAAGTTGGCCGTGCGGTTAGAGGTGCGCGGCTGTGAGCTTGCATCTGGGAGATATTCGGTTCGAATCACACTTTCGGCAGCCCTGATGATGGTTTTCCGTGGTTTCCCATTTTCACGCCAAGAAAATGCTGGGGCTGTGCCTTAATTAAAGCTATGGTCGCTTCCTTCCAACTCCTAGGCCTTTTCTATCCCATCGCTCCATAAGACCTACCTGTGTCGGTGCGACGTAAAGCCACTAGCATAAACAACGCCATTGACATTATTATAATACATAGAGGGTGTGGAATAATAAGCACCAAAGCCTTGGGTCTCGCGAAGGAGGTAAAATTAAAATCGTCATAAAAACAGGTCTTTCGCCTTTTTCTTTACATTTATCCTTTCTCAAATTCTTGGGGGAACAACTTTTTTTGCTAGGGGCTTTACGTCGCACCGACACAGATAGGTCTTATGGCGACGATGGGATGGGAAAGGCCAAGGAGTTGGAAGGAAGCGGCCGTGGCCTTAAGTAAGGTACAGCCCCAGCATTTGCCTGGTGGGGGAACAACTAGAACAATTGACGTTATAATAGAATATGAATAGATAATTCATAATTAGTAGATATTTGACAGTTTTGCAGTCTCGGATAATAGAGTAAGAGGACTAGTTAATCTTGGTACAATTCGAGCATCGTTTTAAGTCTCACTCCCCTTCCCAAAGGGCCATTCCACACAACATTCAAAAGGAAGTCATTTCCAAAAGGAAACAGGACCAAAGCTCATACTAAAACCTAGCTATGCTAGATTTTTAATTTTTGAACACAGCAAGGAATAAGTTTAAGAAAAGTCAACAGCGCAAAGCGAATGAGGATATAGAAATATGTTTTGGTATTTGTATTATCTCGAAAATGTAAGAGCACCACCTACGTTTCTCTCAGTGAGAACAACTAGTCCGTTGCTTATTTCAAGCATGTTGAAGTATTAAAAGCCAACTTATGTTTAGTGGAACATCCGGTGTGCTGGTATTAAAAGCCACAATTTCTCCCATTTTCAGTGCAAGAATTCTATAATTATGTGTGACGAACGTACCATCCAACATATTCAAGACAACCATATCGTCAAATATAAGAAGAACGGCAATCGAGCTGTAAATCAATGTATTCTTCTATCGTATTATGGGGCCTATGACCTCGATGTTAGGCCCCTTAAAACAGCAATCATCTCACCGTCTACTTTGTATCATATTCTTGAATTAGAGCTATTTTCTACTTGTCCCCGATGTTTCAGGCTACCTTTTATAAAACGTAGTTCAATCACTGTAAATCACCCGTGGAGAAAATGTGACTCGCGATTATATTTTGACTCGCTATGCAATTCTTTTATTTCCTAATCAACCCTCACCACAACCCTGGCCAGTAAGCCTTGTCAGACTGTAACTTCAATTCCACTCCCTACTAGATACTTGTAGGTAGAATGCACGCATTACCAGAGTACACAGCGACTCAGCGCAAGATCACATTTTCGTAAGGATGCTGCAAATATGTTATAATCTTCATTATAAACCCACAAGTACCCTTGAGGCATACTAACTAGTTTCATCAAGTCGTTAGTGTATTTTACCGAGCTCGATAGCTGCAGTCGCTTAAGTGCGGCCAGTATCCAGTATTCCGGAGATAGTTGGTTCGAACCCCACTGTCGGCAGCCCTGAAGATGGTTTTCCGTAGTTTCCCATTTTCACACCAGGCAAATGATGGGGCCGTACATTAATTAAGGGCACGGCCGCTTCCTTCCCACTCCTAGCCCTTTCCTCTCCCATCGTCGCCATAAGACCTATCTGTGTCGGTGCGACGTAAAAAAACAAGTAGTTAGTGTATTTTATTTAATACAATTTTTGTGTATTATGCAAAATAAATATTTCCCTTGTTTTATACGCTCAATGTACTCTTCAATCACTGTAAATCACCCGTGGAGAAAATGTGACTCGCGATTATATAAAGCTGGATTATTAGGAACTCGAGGAGTTACTGTTATAAAATAAAATAAGAATGTATTTGAGGGTTTCTCAAGGGAGATCGATTTAAATTTGTTTGACGACTTTAGGTGCTTCAATTGTGACTATTTAACTCCATTTTGAATTTATAATTATTTGTAAGTTTATCTTCATATACCCAACATCTATTTTATATTTTTGTACGGCCACATTACTCAAGATCTTATATTCCATTCTTCTTCAGTTTTTCTAGTGTTGACGATACGGCCCACTGATGTGGATTGTCTCTTCATTCGACGGTATATGACATCCTCCTCTAGAGCCAATATATTCATAACCGTTGTGACGGTATCTCTCCTAATTATTTGCACAAGTTTGATGAGATACTGAAGAACCGTTCACCAATTAAGATACCGTTGGTCCTACATCATCCTGTCGGTTGTTATTAATGAATTCACTTTGAAAGGAGAGAATTAATCCCCATCCGATAAAGGTGGATTATTGGAACTCGAGGAATTACTGTTATAACCTGAAATAAGAATACGTTTGAGGGTATGTGAAGGGTTAAATTTGTATGTTAGGATTGCCATTAAAGGATGTAAAACTACAAAGCAGTTAAAGAGAGTTAAGTATGGTTAGTGTTAGAAGTGATCTACAAGTCTGCTAAATAATATATAGCTGGCAATGTATAAAAATCTTCATCGAGTAATCGCTATACAGCAGTTGAGGATCAGTAATGCTCTCTTTAAATAAGAATGGTCCGATAATTTTCTTATTTGAAACAAACTATAAAGATAAAATAGAATGATTTAGCTAGTCCTGTATTGAAAAATACACTGTCAAATTATTAGCATATTACTTGCGATATAACACCGAACGTTCTATTTAGCATTTTGAAAATGGAAGTTGTTCTCTCCCCATGAATAACTTGAGGCGTGGTTAAATAACCCCAATCTAGTGCGCGAGGTGGTACCACCACACTGACAGCTGGGAGTTGAGTTATGCCACTCCAGGGAAATATTGTGTACCGTATTTGAAGTGTGGGCCCAACCATGAGCCTTGAGGCACTCCAAGAGTACTACAGGAGCAATTAAATAGGCGCTTAATAATACACGACTGCACTTTGTAAGAACTATTCCTCAGAATGTGTTAAGTTACAAGAAATTTTCTCTGCAGCTTACATGTGCCAGTGGAGTTGCAAATATACAATGTTCAGCAATTACAGGCAATAATAATAATAATAATAATAATAAATCCTACAGATATGAATTTTCTAGATCTAGAAGAGATATTTCATAGCAGTGATTAGTCCAATATATTTGACATTCTAAATGTGATTGGATTCGGCTGTAGAGGAAGTAGGTTTTTCTGCAAACAGCACAAACATTTGAATGCAGAGATAAGAATCAGGGGATATAAACGAAAAGCAAGTTAGTTATAAAGGAGTAAGGTAGGGTTGTAGTTTGTCCCCTATCCATTTTAATGTGTACGTAGAATCGTCATAGAAACAAAACAAAGAGAAATCTCTGTATAGAATTACACAAGAACCCAGTTTATCCGGCCCTCATTAATCCGGATGTCCGGTTTATCCGGATCAAAAATAATAAACATTTATTGAACTTGTACAGTATTTCTTTTACGGTGTCGATTCTTCTTGAATGTCTTTTCCGCCAAGGTTAGTTAAGGACAGCAATTGGAAGTAAATCGGCCGTGGTTTATCAAAAGTACCGTCCCGGCATTCGCCCAGAATTGAGAATGGGAAACTGTAAACTCTTCTGAGTTCCTTGACACATTTGCAAGCATTCCCGGTTGCTCGGACGTGGATCTGAACGACGTGAATGACTGGTTGAAAAATGACAGTAAGTCAGGCTACGGTATTATGAACAGATGAATAAATTATTGCCTCTTGTTCCTTGGCAGGTAATGATGAGAATGATGGTGAATTCGAAAATGAAACTGGCGCTCCATCAGAAGAAACAATGACTCCATGGAAATGCAACAATGCAGCTGGACAAACTGATGGCCTATTTAGAATCCCAGACTGATGTTAGTATAGCGACGTCTTCGTGATCATGCTGCGCGCAAACTCTATACGAATGTAAAACAGAAAAGGCTTACCCATAATTTTAAAGCATAAAACAGAGTCGTAAATGTAAGAAAAGTGTTCTTATATTTTTTTGTACAATTGAAAAAAGGTATTACTGTACAACTTATGTTAATATGTTGTATAATATGTACTGTATTTGCTTTTTAGTTTTCCTTATTATCCAGATTTTCAATAATTCGGATCAGTCCCGGTCCCACTTAATCCGGAGAACCGAGGTTCTTGTGTGCAGTTAAAGGAAAATAAATCAAAATACAGTTCCGATTGTTCTATTTTATGAGGGTCTACAGTGGGTTTGAGGATATAGTTTTCTTAAATACAGAGTCCTGAAGAAGTATACGAGATGAAAATAAATACATTTAATATAAATTTAATGATTTGTTGTCGAATATTGGTCAACTTTCTATTGCTATCGAATAGCGTATGCTTAGGTACTTAACTGCAAAGCATATTACGATTAGAACCGATCAAAATAGTATAGCCTGCCTTATATCGTTTCGTATTAGATATAGTATTTTTCAATTTTTCTCGTCGTATAAATGAAGAAAAATTCAGTATTAATTGGTATCTCACTGTAATTCATAGTACAGAAGTTGAGGTCAGATGGTGTACAAAACTGTAGTGTGCTCAGTCACAGGGAACGAGGATATAGTGATGGGTATGCAGGTGAATAATAATAATAATAATAATAATAATAATAATAATAATCATAATAATAATAATAATAATAATAATAATAATAATAATAATAATAATAATAATAATAATAATAATAATAATAAACAGTAACTCTATGCCAAAACTAACTTGTGTAGGCACATTGACACCATCTATGATCCCTGCGCGTCAATTCCGACATTTCGTTTTTTCTACCAGATGTCAGAGTAGTGTTGCCAACTTAGCGGATTTTCCGCTACGTTTGGAGGATTAGATGACTGTTCGCGGAGAAATATATCATTTAGCGGAGAGCGGATGTTTTGGCGGAATTTTAGATGTATTACAGCGGAATTTAGTGTTTTATCCATTTTACGTTTTTAAAAAAAATTTGTACTCCAGTCTCTCTCCGAGCTATTCCGTATTTCTTGTCAGGAGCTAGTAGTCATATGAGGAAAACATGTTATTTGGATTTGATGTTATGAGATCATGGTACCTATCATAATTTTGTAATGCGCGGGGAAAGGGTCCTTATCTCTTAGTTGACGAATGACGACAGATAATAAAACTGTGACAGAGTAGCATTTATGCTATGAAGGAAGACCGTTTAATGAACAGACCTGTTCTGTGTGTGGGTCTTGAGGTAGGGGATTCACCCAGTTTGCACCTGGCAGTAAAACTCCTACAAGTTTTAGCTCCCCGGCTCGCAGGTTAATCCCAGTGAAACTCACAGATCAGGTGAATGCGGACATTTACTTTTATTATTATTATTATTATTATTATTATTATTATTATTATTATTATTATTATTATTATTATTATTATTATTCATTATTTGAGATCGGATTTCCTGGCGGAATTTTAGCGGATTTTTAATAGTATTTAGCGAATCTTGAAAATATAAGTTGGCAACACTGTGTCAGAGTAATCCGGATCTCTCTTGGGAGATTTTAATAAATTGGTCGGGTAAACACGAGATGTGTAACCAGAGATCTTTTACATGCTGACCTCGTACGACATCGATTGGCGAATGGACGTTTCAACGCCCTTCATAAATCCGACTGCCTCGTGCGGGTTTGATTCCACGTGAGGCCGACAATCTATCACTGATCGACAGAGGTATGCAGGATGACTAGTAAGGATCGAATGAGAAATGTTAGTGTGAGGAATAAATCCCAGTTGGTATGCTGCATAAAAGACCTGTGAATGCATCTCACAAACCGAAATTATGATCGAGGAATTTCGGGGGAAGAAGCCCATGTGGATAAGAAGTATGCAAGTGATGAAATCTTTGGGAAGATGATGGAGGGGCGGAACAATAAATAAAGCCACATCTGAATTAGAGAGGATGATGACGCAGATCATAATGAGTGCCGGTTTAAAAGGATCTAACCTTCAGGTCTTTGACCTCGTGTGAATTGACCTTCATTATATGGAACATAGGAGACAAGTGCATTCACGGGCTGCTTACACAAGAGCTCATTTGAAAGCCAGCTGACTGATCCATGATCCAGACATCGACCACACAAATTTGAACAAATAAGAAAACTGCCAAACGATAAACATCATAGCTTTACGAATTTTCCTGGAAATGACATTGAAATGTCATTTAATTTTACTTCCTTCCTATAGAGCACCCAGAGGCTTAAGGCCTGATTCTCTTACTCTTGTCTACGCCAACTCACAAAAATTCTAACCCAGGACACTTCGAGTGGGGCTTGAACACCGTGTGCCTTCCTGCCACTTTTCCCCCTCTCACTGAAATGTAATATATCGTAAATTAATTTCAAGATCATAAAACGAACTCCATTTGATAAAATCGAGAAATTCTCATTTGAGAGGTTTGTCGAATGTATTACAGTATAGATTTTGTCCGATAGTATATGAAGAGAAGGTTGTTGGGTTGCCTACAAATCGGACGGCTGAGAACAGTGAAAGACATCGCGCCTTTCTCCAGTCTTATTGCCTCGCTTGACAGCACCCTGAGGACTGAACCCACGGTCTAGCATGTGACAGAAAAATCGATGGACTGAAAGCTTTAGGATAAGCTTTTGGCAGCGTGCCGCATGACATACGAGAAGATACGGTGTTCTGAATGAAGACTGAGAGCGTCTCACTTTGACATACAACGTTCTTAATTAATTTATCACTTTGATCTGTACCTTCATACTACACGTCCTTAATTATTCTGCCTGTTAGGTCACCAACCCAGAGGCTGGTTTGATCCTCAAACATAACCATCAGATGTTATAGGGAAACTGAAATAGCCGATGACGGTGCCAAAACGTGGCGTAATATGCATGATGAGAAGTGAGGTAGTTTACCACTGCTTTCCTCACTGGGCTATAGAACCGTATTTTAGCACTAGTGACCCCATGGTAACACATTTCATAACACACAGACGCATTAGTTGTGCTTCGAAATTCATTCACTCACAGCCATGGATGAGATTGGGACCGGCGGAAGCTACATTTTGCCCCTGTTAAGAGGCAGGTACAAGAACATTGAATCAATAAAGAAAGAACAACAGGTGCCCTTGCTCAGTAATTAGTTATTAGATTCAAGGCATTCTGGTATATGTGTGAATAGAATGACGTATCGCCTCCTATAGGATAAAAAGACATCACCAAGTAATCATCGTACATTTGCTTGCTTTCTCAGGATATATTGAACCCTTGAACTTACCGTTCCATCGTCAGTCGTCTGCCTCAGCTACTTCGGTAGAACAATACTGATTCTTAGATATTAGGGTGTGTATGATTCTTTCCTGTCACTTCATCAACCGATCGACAGGGTTCAGAGTAGAGTATAACTACTTCAAATGAAGAGACAAATGTGCTGACTTAAATTTTATTGAATGAAATGACAATACTCTCGGTTACTATAAAAACAAATTAAATTCTTCACAAAATGTTGTAATAAATCATTCAAATTGCATAAAGTGGACGGCGAACGTATCTTGAAATTATTTACATTAGGGTCTTCCAAGGTTTGGAAACGCAATATAAAATATGTGGACAGCAAAGCCAGAAAAGAAGAGAAAAACCTGAAAATCGGGCAACATTGACCCAAACGATAACTGAGAGTTAACCCACACGATCCGTGGAATATCTGACTTTCAACAAATATAATTCCAGATTTACATTTAATTAAGGTTATCCACCAATCGAATATCCTCTCCGATACCGGAAAATCCCCCGGATGAATCCTTAATCGAACCAAGTTAACTATCAGTTACTCTGAGTTGATTACGAACTATTATTTCAAAGCATGGTGTTTGTTGCAAGTTAACAGCAATAATCAAAGTCTGAAATAAAATCACACCATGTGTTGTTATCTCGTGGCACTCTTAAGTTATAGATAAATCCCGATGGAGGAATGTGAATCACCCAGACAGACGTTCAGAATGAACCAAATAAACTTGACCCGAGAAGATCTTATGTCACCTTGATTTGAAGGAACAATACTGCGAAATGTAGGAAAACATTTACTTACTATGCGTTTATAAGAAACACCAAACTTTGAAGTTAAATAAAAGTGATAAATCACTCGAAAAGTCTTCTTACTAAACCAACTTTCATGTTATGAGTCAGTTACGTCGTTAAATTAAATTACATGTCCACAATATATTAAAAACCAACATAAATATTTCCAATTCTAAATAACTACAACTACAGTTACAAATCTGTCTACCTACACTTGCTCCCTTAATCTAAACTACAAATGATCTGTAGACCAACGTCTCACCTAAACATTCTGATGTAAAATAGAATATTTTTAACAGCTGACGAATCGAAACCGCATTCGTAGTCTAAATCCCTTAATACTAAAAATAACTAAATGCCATCACACTGCACTATCGTAATATACCGTATACACGAACAATAAATCTCAAAATAGAAGAAAAACGATGTAAAATAGAGAATGAGAGGTCATCGAGCTTGAACGCGCGAGGCTAAGTAGTAGGGACCAGTCTCTACGTTTCCACGTGGGTCAACTCTTACATTTAAGCCAATACTGAGGCAACGGAGTTATGGAAGCACTTTCCAGCTAGTAAAAGTTATGCCGAAACGTGGCCTGAATAATACCTGCTAATATCTTTCATACCTGCACCCACTACTGCAGACAATTTCATCATTCAATTCGATTCATTAAAACGCCTGAACTCTAACTTGAATATATATATATATATATATATATACACACACGGTGTCCCGATCCTATCGTTCAGCCAACGCTAATGGGTCTGCACATCGTCGATACTGTTGGGAAAAAGCGAAAACATAAAACAATGTCCGGATATTCATATCGAATTCTCACTGAAATTCTAACACACGAAGTGAAATCCGCTACAGAAAATGAACTCGAATCTGGAATAATATGAAATATGAAAATTTCCTACGATAAAGTGTGAAATCGAAATTAAGTAACGGGTTCGAATAGTTCAATCTATCACTCACTGAAATTCAAACACATACAGTGAAATTCGCAAAATAAAATCTCGCTTGATATAACGTGATACGGATGAATAAAACAATCATAACCACCACTATATTCGCGGCATAGCCAATGCTGTGAGGTTCCAAATAATCTGCAATGTCAACACTCCAAACATGTGTCATTGTAAACTTTCCAGTGAAGTAAACTTTCATCAAACGTACGCAGGGTAAACTCTCAATCTGTTAAACTCACTTTCTCACTCGCAATGTTTCCAATTCGCGATTTGTTTCGCCTCTTAAAGATACAGAATAAAATTCAATATCCAATAAGCAAATACAGCTCTTGGCTGTTGTAAAATGGAATCGTCAGCTTGACTGACTTACTTTCCAGTACTACGTAAAATAAGATTCATAGGAGAATATCACCTGAACTTAAATTATACTCTACAACACACTCACTTGGGTTTGACAACCCTTACATTTTTCAATCGCTCCTTTTATAGTAATTCAGGATCTCTACATGGTGTCTCTCCACTTATAAAGCCTGTCTCGGAAATATGACACATCTGCTATATACACACTGTCACAAAAATGCCAGTTCATCAAACTACAAGGCCTTTTGTCTTCGGCGTCCTGCTTAGAACTTATCACTCACAAAATACAGGGCTTACTCTACCTCAGATTTTCTTCCTAATATTCTCATAAATATTTCCTTCCTTAATTCGATCCATTTCTTCTTGACCTTGATAAAATTTTAAGTACAAGTAATCCCATACCCAAAAATATTCATAATATTCTAAAAAATCTAAGTTTTCCGAGACCTCAAGAACAAAATAGCATGCCGAGACTCTACTACGCAAATAGACGGTGTCCCAAAAATAAATTTCCAAATGCCAAAAATGATCTCACTTCACGGAATTTCGATTCAAAACTGCAAACCTCGCTCACACAACTGCAAAATGAATTATTATTACGATGATCTCAGTTTACTCCTTGCGCGAATAATGTTATTATTATTATTTGGCTTTCTCACACTTATAATTGTTATCTAATTTTAAGCGCCTCGTGGCAACGAAATGACAAAAAATCGCACCTACAGTGTTTCCTGAAACAATTTCTACGGCCATGACACAAAATCACCATTGCAACAAACATATGTCTACATATAAAATGCAGTCTCACGATTTACTAAATAATTTAAGAGGACAAGCATTTACATTTCTACCTGCATATACATAATATTGGAATTCGAAAAATGTGTAATTGTCCTGATGATGAGACATCATCCTGACTACATTTCTCAAGCCAGCCTCTGCTTATTTAAAATATGATGCTGCTCATATTGACAGGCATCTTTAACATCCTCATCCTTCTTTTAAATTAACTTATAATTTATACAGATTCTACACCCATCTTGAGGTAACAAACTTACTATTATTCTTGATTAACCGAACACAGTAATATTTATGATATTTGAGACTTAAAAATATTCTGCACATTCCATTTCAACATGAACACTGCATGGATTACTAACGTCTAAAATGCCAGGTGTGTATTAATGCGTCACCGTAGGAAGATAAGTTTTCCTTGCTTTCTGAGTGCAAGCCAAATGTTTTCCCGTTCAGGTAAAAACAAAATAAACCGTGTTAGTACTTTCTAATAGCTGTCTGGACTATAATATCTCCTTCACAGATTTCATCAAACCCTCCGAAATACCTATCTCTATTTTTACCGTCGTACTTTGGTGGCGAATATCGTAAATTTACTAACATATTTTATTTTATTTATTCCTCCACCGCTTCTCTCAAGCCGAATGTGACTTAGGAGGTTTCGAGTCTCTTCGCAATACTTTAAATTACTAAGTCAACCTCTTGGCGCAGACCGTCGCAGGTTCATCCTCTTGAAGTTATTATGAGTGTGTTTTCTCGTGGTAGGGGGAGTATTTATAAGAAATCTAGTGACCCTGGACAACGCATCACCTATTGTGTAATCTCATGCTATCTTCTAGATCGCTTGACCGAGTTTTTTGAAACTCACACCAGAGATTCCGCCTATTTTCCCAATATCAATGGTGTTGTTAATTGATTTCTTCTGCTTCTTTTACGGGCGTAATTAATTAACATCTCGTCTGTTCTTTACGCATCTTTGAGATGGATGACCCTGAAACGTGTGATTTCCACTCAGTCGAATTCTGACATACTTCTCGTTCAGGAGAAGCAATTAAAGTGGATCTAACTTCGCCCAGGAGGTTTGCTCTACAGAAAAATGGATGTAAAAGTCCCGCTCGCTCCCTCTACATATCAGCATGACGGATCTTTTGAATATGTACGATGGTAGGCTCAATATTGTACCCTTTGAGTCGGGATATGGGTGCAATATTAACATATAATATATTAAAATTTCCCTTCCGAATTATGGTTATTGTTTGCGCGATAAGTAAAAGGATAATATAAACACCACATAAGAGGTTTGGCGTTGTTGGTAAGAAGCACATAGTGCACCCGCCCACCTCCTGAGTCCCAGACTAGCATTTATCTCAGGGGTGATCAGTTCGAAAACGAATAAAAAAAATTTTTATATCAAAAAAATATATATATATCGGCGCATCAAATGAACACAGGGATGAACGGGGCATGAAAATTTAAGGTTACGGGGGACGACTCATTCATGGATACAAAATTCTGATTCCACAATAGGACTGGGAAGTGACAACTTAAATTCCATGGGCATACTGGACTAACTACAATGAAAAGATATGGAAGCTGTTTCCTATTGAAATTGCAATGAGGAGCAATTTATTCACTTATTTTGCATACTACACATGATGACAAATTTACATTGTGACACTTTAATCCTGAAAAATAAATGACATAATACTTGGATTTTACCTCACTACTCTGGTAGTGTAAAACATCTGGTGAATTCGTCCCAATTGGTTACTGGGGATCGAATTCACATCCGTATGATTGGACGTTTCACCGCTGGAGATCTTCTTTCGGGGACGAAGGCACGACAGTAACTTTTTACTGTCGTCTCCTCGTTCCGTTTGGACATGAGACACTTCCGGTATGTACATTCTGGTGAGCCGGACACCCACCGTAGAAAATGTTATCGCCTCGAAAAAACGGGAATTTATAATACGGACAAACTCTAGCCCATTATTTCCAGATTCACAAACACACCAGGTAGAGTTCATTAACTCAAAAGCTACTTTAATATTTACCTTGTCAATACGACAAGACGTACGGAAAGGTTCATTACTCTGCTCTGACCCCGCAAACATGTGCCGTCCGTGGGTTATTTACGTATCTACCGCTATCTCCCCGTGAAAACCCAACATGTGGTTCGGAGCAGTTCGACACAGGATGACTGTCCCTAGCATACCCTCCTATGATTATCAAATAATATCATTACCATTCTCTGTCTGATCATTAACATATACTTTGACTACCATCAATTAATTTCATTATTATCATTAATTTCAATTATAATCCGGTATTTGATTATTATCATTTGTCATCCGGGATGATTATATGCCAACCCTTGCCGACGTTTCAAACGAGGGTCGTTCTTCCTCCTAATTTATCCGCACAATATAATGATCAGCTTCCTCATAAATATTTTTATTATTATTATTATTATTATTATTATTAACATCATTATTAATAGTGGAAATCGTGATTATCGTAACCCGTAATCATCCTCGCTATAATACTTCAACTTCTCGCTCTTATGATTTTCATCAAAAAATAAAATTAAAAAAAAGTACCTTCATTGGTAATTCTTCTTCTCCTTCTTCAAATATTTTATTTATTATTATTATTAGTTAAAATCTCAAATCTTTCATTTCATCTCCCAACATCATTATTATGTCCAAAATATAAAAAAATTATTTAATTCTTCAAAAAAAAGTAGCTTAGTTTTATTATTATTATTATTATTATTTTTTTTTAAAAACTTAAATTCGCCTGTTACACGGTAGTTCACTCTTAATATGTTTAACGCATAACCCCTTTTACAATTCCGATTTATCTTGGCACTAAGCACTTGATTTAAGACAAGATTCACTTGGAGTATGATTATTGTTATTATTATTATTGAAAATGGAAAGATGATATTTTAACATCCACTCTTTAGAATTTAGTCACACATGTTAAATCCCGTTATGAACCACTAAGATCTGCTTTATATCGGTCGGGACAACACGGTATTCGGGACCGTACCTTCAACTTCGTACTGCCGTTAATTTTATATGGGGACACCTGTCCTCCCAAGACACATCTCACAACCTATGGCACATCGCGGCTGGGCAAATACCTCCAATGCCGGCGATTGCTAAACTATTCCTTCAAATTTGAAGTCCATTTCCTTTCATCGGAACTCTTCAAACATTTAATTCATAAAATAATCCTCGGTGCGTGGATTCTACCACTAACAACACCGGCATATGCATTTATATCGTCTTAGGCCTTGAGATTCATCTATTTCATCATTACAAACAATACGGCTCAATTTATTTCACGCCGGATTTTCGTCCCTCATGACTTCCAACTCTAAATATGGGCTCAAATCATTCTGGGCTTTTAACATATCGTGACCATTCTAATTCACGTGCCTATATCGCTTTTAAACAAAATTTTAATGGTTAAATTAAAGTCCAAAAACGTAAAATCAAAAATTTACGTAAAATCACACTGACTACGCGAATGAAAGTCTTTAACGCTACATGTCATCTCCACTTTGATTATTATATTTGCACTGGCTAACTCACGAAGCACTGTCATTATTATATACTTTAACTTGCACACGCCCAAATATTATTATTATTATTATTTTACTTTCCTTTGTCGACTCACAAACATGATTATTATTAGTATTTTAATGACCTTCCGTACGCAACACAAATCTTCCATACTCTGGCTCTTTCATAATCTGGCTGTCTAATAGAAAATATTCCTAATTAAATTACAAATGATCACCGTAGTGAATGAAATTCAAATAAATGGGTTAGCACAAAAAAAAAAAGAATTTAACACTTGAAATGAACTTAATTCAAAGTATTATAAACAGCATGCATTAATTGAAAGAAATATATCCCATATTTACATTATATACAACAAACAAATACTCAAATTAATTAATCTAACCCATTATTACGTTAATATAAATTAGTTCGTCCGTCTAACAAAAAAATAAAAATCATGGACTCGGGAAGCGGACCATGTTAAGTAACCATTATTAATTTACACTGAACCCCGTTTAGTCGCGATAACATCCCCTAAATATCAAAATTGTGTACTCATTCCTATGTAGAATTCCATTGTCTCGTAGCGGAGGAGATATAGGCCTTACGGCCCCATGGTGATTTACACGTCCATCATGTCGCACAATACAAATTTTACACAATAAAACACTTCTGGGTGACTACCCATGATTAATACCTTATTACACTAATTTACACAAGAATACTAATAACAAAAAAAAACACTTATAGGTACTCCTAGACCCCTGACACTCGCACAATATACTCTTCATATACGCCCGAAACACACGTCGTGACACATTACGACGAAAATGTCGTTCATTTGAACCGGCGCGTATCGCGTCTTCAACCGGCACTTCCTAGTTTATTTTCAAGCCGTCTTGATCATCGCCTAGCTCCTATAATTCCCTGCTCGGATAGTTATTCACCGTCTATCTTGAGGTGTTTACTTCAGGCTCCGCACACTGCCTTCCAAAGGTACTATCGGCGTTCCGTTAGTTAGTTATTATTTAAACACATGACATTCATTAATTTCAACATACAATTGTACTGATTATACACACTCGGTACTATGGATAATTTCACTGTTCGTATTCATTCTCCTAATAATTCACGTACTTTCAGCTCTAACTGACTTCGAATACGTCCCGAGGTACTGACTTACAGAGTCAACGTGTCAGAGTCTCAACTACTTCATACGACTGACACGACTGGTGACCGATAACGACTGGTGACTGGTAAGAACTGAGTGCTGGTAAGAACTGAGTGATGTGAGGTCCGCTCGTTCACAACTGGTGACTTCAAACGACTGAGTGATGTGAAGCTTCTCTACTGGACTTTTATGGACGATCTGATTTCCCGCCGGGGTCATCCGCGGTCACTTCCTGGAGAGGGGGGTTGGTTTCCTAAATTGGCATATGCAGGTGGATTTGGATCTCTTGCTTTATCCTACTTAATACACTGGCGATACACATTCATGTGTCGTATTCTGAACTCCTATCGTTCGGTGATCATGGAAATATCACTTAATTTCTGTCCTCCACCTTTCGCGCGCTAACTCGGCGTCCCTGATGGCGTGCTCATCTCGACCAATGGCGAGATAGCGTGGGTCATTTCCACGAATTCAATACTTGAATTTATTATGATTACAATTAATCAACATGGGAATGATATCACAAAAATCCCCTCTATTCAATCATGTGGTTGGAATAATTTAATTATTGTTATCGGAGAAGCTAACTGGAGTTCACTCTGAGTTTTTCTTATGTTGGTTTATCTGCGGGCCTACGATACATTTTCTCATTGGTCAGGACCGCTTTGGTTAGTTTGAAATCTCTCCCTGTGAAACGTGGCCACACCAAATGCCTCGGGCGTGGACAAAACCCGTACGTCATATTCTCGGTATTGGCGATGCATCTTGCTCGGCCTTGGTCCGAAATATATACTCTTTCACTTCCTTGTAGTAATTATTCTGTTGTTGTGAGCTCTAGATTTTAATCCTCTTATCTTTTGACCAGGAAACCTTCTTCCCCTTAATGACAAGCTTACGGTGGCGCCGGACTGTCGCGATCATGTGGAAATTCTCCCGTCCACACAAAACTGACACTGTATTTATTTAATATTCCAATATATCTGTATTTCTCATATCAAAATCAAATCATGAAACTAAGGCCTATCTCATCAGGGTACATTTTCCTTTTGCTCGGTAAAAAAAAATCTTGTGATAATCATGAGATTTTTTTATATATATCCGCATCATACTTTCATCATGATTTGATTACTGCTTTCGTTCCCTTTTCGATGGTGATTGATCTTGTCCCGCAGATTGTGGTTATTGAGTCTCAATTCTTCATTCTCTCGTTGAATCATGTGGATCCTCTTAACAAAATCTTGGACATCACTGTCGATCTCTCCGCATTCTGGGCATGGTCTTGCTTCTATTTGCCTATGGATCAGCTGGACTTCTTCTTCTCTTCCGTCTTCTTCTTCATCATCCTCTCCTTCGTCCTCATCTTCTTCTTGGTCGTCCTCTGCCTTGTTTCGTGCATCTTCTGCTTTGTTTCGTTATTTGTCGAATCCTTTGCCTGGGCTTGCGTCCTGGATCATAAATCTTCCTGGGCTCTGGATCTGTAGTAGACATTTGACTCCTACCACATGTCGTCCTCTCTTCCGTCGGCGTCTCGACCATATCAGTTTGTTGTCCTTTATGCCTGGGGTGTCTCTGGTTATAATGATGCGTAGGCTTCTCTATCTGGCGCAGCAGAGTCTCCCCCTGTACTGCCGGAATTTTGTTTTCAAGGATAAATTTTGAGATCTCCCGGATGAAGCCTGTCGGGTTTATGTGTCCTCGGGCTTCGAACCTGGGAGTTTTATCATCCGACATTTTTACTTTGTGGACCACTGATGTTGGTATTGCATTTGGCAATGATGAAGACCTATCTCCCACTTCACCTTTCTGTTCCGTCGTATCGGTTTGCGCTGTGCCTTCCTCTTTACAGATTCCCTGGTTTTCAAAGTTCTCGACGTCTTGCCCTTGGAGGTGGAAGTCCTGTGCTGATCCTGGTTGATCTAACCTAGTTTTGACTACTTCCATATCTTTTCTAATTTCTTCCAGCCTTTCGGTATTACTGTCGGGCATTTGCTTGGACACTGAATTCTGCCCCGTGTGGACCTTAAATTGTTCCACTATTCTGACCTCTGTGTCAGCGATCGTCTGGCTTTGTTCCGCTAACCCATCAGTCTTTCTGAACAATGCTATATTTGCCTCCTCACACTGTGTGAGTCTACGGCTACGATCTTCCGAATTCGTCTTTATATCCTGAATTTCATTTCTGAGACCGGCTACTAGTACTAGGGTACGAACAGTTTCACCTCGTAACTCATCGATTCCCTTTTCGTGCCTGTCCAAAGTATTTGCAGTATATGCACCTTTACTTTCCACGTGGCTTCGGATGATATCGTTTTCCTTGCGACATTCACCCCTCACCTCTTCGATGTGCGCCTTTAAATCTTCGCGGTCGACCAACCTCTGAGCTGAAATCTCCTGAATACTGGCCTTTAATTTCTCCTTAATTTCGTTACGTTCTAGTAACGCCTCATCCCTGAATCGGTCAACCTTTTCATTGACACTAATAATACAAGAGTCGATATGCCCTTTCAATTCGTCCTTAGCGAAATGACACGCCTCCTGGACTTGGGTCATTCGGTCCCGTAATTCCTGTCCTAGTGATATACTGGCGGCATGAACCTCAGCTATTTGTTCTGTGAGTTTTATTTTATTAAATTCACACGCGGCCTGTACCATATCGACTTTATTTTCCAAAGAAACACTAGCGGCCTGTACCATATCGACTTTATTTTCCAAAGAAACACTAGCGGCCTGCACCTTGTCCACTTTAATTTCTAACGAATTATTAGCGGCATGTATTTGTTCCGTGAGTTCTTGTTTATTTAGAACCATAACTCGCATTAAGTCTTCCAAAGTGAGAGCTTTCACCTCTCCCTGTCCTTCTAACTGTTCACCTTGGGGACGCTCCCCACCTTCGTCTGACATTATATAAATGAGAAAAGAGGGCCGATCCGCCTCTCATCCTATTGCACACGATTACGACAATTTTGGGTCTAGGCCCTATCATACGGTTATATCCTCGTTAATAATTTCTAAAAATTTTAAATTTCCAAATTCAAAACCAAAACAATATTTTTCGCTTTCACATAGCGAATAATTTATATAACGTAATTCAAATTTGCATATTAATTGCCATGACGTGCTCATTATGAGTGAAATTCATATCATTAGTCACTCCAGACTATGACAACAACAACAACAATCGATAATACCATGACGAAAACCTTGAAGTCACCTGTCTTGAAATAATTTAAATTTGACTTACACAGTTCCATTATCTTTTTATTAATACTTGAATCTGGTTCTCAGTCACATTTTTACCAAATACAGTATTCCTAATAAATTTTGCCTATATAAAATTCCTGCCCATGGATAGTTACATTTATGTGGAGTCTCACTAGATCACAATAAATTTTAATTTTATAGAATAGGGAATTATTAATTTAATGAGTCTTTATAGCAATAAACTACTCTTGTATAATTATCAAGTCTAGCCCCGTTCGAAACTAACCTTACTTTAACATGAATTACTACTTGACATATCAAAAACCACTATTCAACCGTGATGCGGTCAAAATTTAATTAAATATCCCGATTGGGTTTACATTTAAGTTAAACAACTGGGCCTATTTATAATGAACTCGGGCACTGAGCTGCTCGCTAATGATATCGTCGCTAATACAACAAAAAGTTCAGATGTGTTTTTTTTTGTGTAAAAAATATAAAGTCATCCGTTGCTCAAACATGATGCATTAGGCCCTTTTACGTTGGGCGCCATTATGCACCCGCCCACCTCCTGAGTCCCAGACTAGCATTTATCTCAGGGGTGATCAGTTCGAAAACGAATAAAAAAAAATTTTATATCAAAAAAAAATATATATATCGGCGCATCAAATGAACACAGGGATGAACGGGGCATAAAAATTTAAGGTTACGGGGGACGACTCATTCATGGATGCAAAATTCTGATTCCACAATAGGACTGGGAAGTGACAACTTAAATTCCATGGGCATACTGGACTAACTACAATGAAAAGATATGGAAGCTGTTTCCTATTGAAATTGCAATGAGGAGCAATTTATTCACTTATTTTGCATACTACACATGATGACAAATTTACATTGTGACACTTTAATCCTGAAAAATAAATGACATAATACTTGGATTTTACCTCACTACTCTGGTAGTGTAAAACATCTGGTGAATTCGTCCCAATTGGTTACTGGGGATCGAATTCACATCCGTATGATTGGACGTTTCACCGCTGGAGATCTTCTTTCGGGGACGAAGGCACGACAGTAACTTTTTACTGTCGTCTCCTCGTTCCGTTTGGACATGAGACACTTCCGGTATGTACATTCTGGTGAGCCGGACACCCACCGTAGAAAATGTTATCGCCTCGAAAAAAACGGGAATTTATAATACGGACAAACTCTAGCCCATTATTTCCAGATTCACAAACACACCAGGTAGAGTTCATTAACTCAAAAGCTACTTTAATATTTACCTTGTCAATACGACAAGACGTACGGAAAGGTTCATTACTCTGCTCTGACCCCGCAAACATGTGCCGTCCGTGGGTTATTTACGTATCTACCGCTATCTCCCCGTGAAAACCCAACATGTGGTTCGGAGCAGTTCGACACAGGATGACTGTCCCTAGCATACCCTCCTATGATTATCAAATAATATCATTACCATTCTCTGTCTGATCATTAGCATATACTTTGACTACCATCAATTAATTTCATTATTATCATTAATTTCAATTATAATCCGGTATTTGATTATTATCATTTGTCATCCGGGATGATTATATGCCAACCCTTGCCGACGTTTCAAACGAGGGTCGTTCTTCCTCCTAATTTATCCGCACAATATAATGATCAGCTTCCTCATAAATATTTTATTATTATTATTATTATTATTATTATTATTATTAATAGTGGAAATCGTGATTATCGTAACCCGTAATCATCCTCGCTATAATACTTCAACTTCTCGCTCTTATGATTTTCATCAAAAAATAAAATTAAAAAAAGTACCTTCATTGGTAATTCTTCTTCTCCTTCTTCAAAAATTTTATTTTTTATTATTATTATTAGTTAAAATCTCAAATCTTTCATTTCATCTCCCAACATCATTATTATGTCCAAAATATAAAAAAATTATTTAATTCTTCAAAAAAAAAGTAGCTTAGTTTTATTATTATTATTATTATTATTATTTTTTTTAAAAAAACTTAAATTCGCCTGTTACACGGTAGTTCACTCTTAATATGTTTAACGCATAACCCCTTTTACAATTCCGATTTATCTTGGCACTAAGCACTTGATTTAAGACAAGATTCACTTGGAGTATGATTATTGTTATTATTATTATTGAAAATGGAAAGATGATATTTTAACATCCACTCTTTAGAATTTAGTCACATACGTTAAATCCCGTTATGAACCACTAAGATCTGCTTTATATCGGTCGGGACAACACGGTATTCGGGACCGTACCTTCAACTTCGTACTGCCGTTAATTTTATATGGGGACACCTGTCCTCCCAAGACACATCTCACAACCTATGGCACATCGCGGCTGGGCAAATACCTCCAATGCCGGCGATTGCTAAACTATTCCTTCAAATTTGAAGTCCATTTCCTTTCATCGGAACTCTTCAAACATTTAATTCATAAAATAATCCTCGGTGCGTGGATTCTACCACTAACAACACCGGCATATGCATTTATATCATCTTAGGCCTTGAGATTCATCTATTTCATCATTACAAACAATACGGCTCAATTTATTTCACGCCGGATATTCGTCCCTCATGACTTCCAACTCTAAATATGGGCTCAAATCATTCTGGGCTTTTAACATATCGTGACCATTCTAATTCATGTGCCTATATCGCTTTTAAACAAAATTTCAATGGTTAAATTAAAGTCCAAAAACGTAAAATCAAAAATTTACGTAAAATCACACTGACTACGCGAATGAAAGTCTTTAACGCTACATGTCATCTCCACTTTGATTATTATATTTGCACTGGCTAACTCACGAAGCACTGTCATTATTATATACTTTAACTTGCACACGCCCAAATATTATTATTATTATTATTATTATTATTATTTTACTTTCCTTTGTCGACTCACAAACATGATTATTATTAGTATTTTAATGACCTTCCGTACGCAACACAAATCTTCCATACTCTGGCTCTTTCATAATCTGGCTGTCTAATAGAAAATATTCCTAATTAAATTACAAATGATCACCGTAGTGAATGAAATTCAAATAAATGGGTTAGCACAAAAAAAAAGAATTTAACACTTGAAATGAACTTAATTCAAAGTATTATAAACAGCATGCATTAATTGAAAGAAATATATCCCATATTTACATTATATACAACAAACAAATACTCAAATTAATTAATCTAACCCATTATTACGTTAATATAAATTAGTTCGTCCGTCTAACAAAAAAATAAAAATCATGGACTCGGGAAGCGGACCATGTTAAGTAACCATAATTAATTTACACTGAACCCCGTTTAGTCGCGATAACATCCCCTAAATATCAAAATTGTGTACTCATTCCTATGTAGAATTCCATTGTCTCGTAGCGGAGGAGATATAGGCCTTACGGCCCCATGGTGATTTACACGTCCATCATGTCGCACAATACAAATTTTACACAATAAAACACTTCTGGGTGACTACCCATGATTAATACCTTATTACACAAATTTACACAAGAATACTAATAACAAAAAAAACACTTATAGGTGCTCCTAGACCCCTGACACTCGCACAATATACTCTTCATATACGCCCGAAACACACGTCGTGACACATTACGACGAAAATGTCGTTCATTTGAACCGGCGCGTATCGCGTCTTCAACCGGCACTTCCTAGTTTATTTTCAAGCCGTCTTGATCATCGCCTAGCTCCTATAATTCCCTGCTCGGATAGTTATTCACCGTCTATCTTGAGGTGTTTACTTCAGGCTCCGCACACTGCCTTCCAAAGGTACTATCGGCGTTCCGTTAGTTAGTTATTATTTAAACACATGACATTCATTAATTTCAACATACAATTGTACTGATTATACACACTCGGTACTATGGATAATTTCACTGTTCGTATTCATTCTCCTAATAATTCACGTACTTTCAGCTCTAACTGACTTCGAATACGTCCCGAGGTACTGACTTACAGAGTCAACGTGTCAGAGTCTCAACTACTTCATACGACTGACACGACTGGTGACCGATAACGACTGGTGACTGGTAAGAACTGAGTGCTGGTAAGAACTGAGTGATGTGAGGTCCGCTCGTTCACAACTGGTGACTTCAAACGACTGAGTGATGTGAAGCTTCTCTACTGGACTTTTATGGACGATCTGATTTCCCGCCGGGGTCATCCGCGGTCACTTCCTGGAGAGGGGGGTTGGTTTCCTAAATTGGCATATGCAGGTGGATTTGGATCTCTTGCTTTATCCTACTTAATACACTGGCGATACACATTCATGTGTCGTATTCTGAACTCCTATCGTTCGGTGATCATGGAAATATCACTTAATTTCTGTCCTCCACCTTTCGCGCGCTAACTCGGCGTCCCTGATGGCGTGCTCATCTCGACCAATGGCGAGATAGCGTGGGTCATTTCCACGAATTCAATACTTGAATTTATTATGATTACAATTAATCAACATGGGAATGATATCACAAAAATCCCCTCTATTCAATCATGTGGTTGGAATAATTTAATTATTGTTATCGGAGAAGCTAACTGGAGTTCACTCTGAGTTTTTCTTATGTTGGTTTATCTGCGGGCCTACGATACATTTTCTCATTGGTCAGGACCGCTTTGGTTAGTTTGAAATCTCTCCCTGTGAAACGTGGCCACACCAAATGCCTCGGGCGTGGACAAAACCCGTACGTCATATTCTCGGTATTGGCGATGCATCTTGCTCGGCCTTGGTCCGAAATATATACTCTTTCACTTCCTTGTAGTAATTATTCTGTTGTTGTGAGCTCTAGATTTTAATCCTCTTATCTTTTGACCAGGAAACCTTCTTCCCCTTAATGACAAGCTTACGGTGGCGCCGGACTATCGCGATCATGTGGAAATTCTCCCGTCCACACAAAACTGACACTGTATTTATTTAATATTCCAATATATCTGTATTTCTCATATCAAAATCAAATCATGAAACTAAGGCCTATCTCATCAGGGTACATCAGGGGTGATCAGTTCGAAAACGAATAAAAAAATTTTATATCAAAAAAATATATATATATCGGCGCATCAAATGAACACAGGGATGAACGGGGCATGAAATTTTAAGGTTACGGGGGGCGACTCATTCATGGATACAAAATTCTGACTCCACAATAGGAATGGGAAGTGACAACTTAAATTCCATGGGCATACTAGACTAACTACAATGAAAAGATATGGAAGCTGTTTCCTATTGAAATTGCAATGAGGAGCAATTTATTCACTTATTTTGCATACTACACATGATGACAAATTTACATTGTGACACTTTAATCCTGAAAAATAAATGACATAATACTTGGATTTTACCTCACTACTCTGGTAGTGTAAAACATCTGGTGAATTCGTCCCAATTGGTTACTGGGGATCGAATTCACATCCGTATGATTGGACGTTTCACCGCTGGAGATCTTCTTTCGGAAACGAAGGCACGACAGTAACTTTTTACTGTCGTCTCCTCGTTCCGTTTGGACATGAGACACTTCCGGTATGTACATTCTGGTGAGCCGGACACCCACCGTAGAAAATGTTATCGCCTCGAAAAAACGGGAATTTATAATACGGACAAACTCTAGCCTATTATTTCCAGATTCACAAACACACCAGGTAGAGTTCATTAACTCAAAAGCTACTTTAATATTTACACTTGTCAATACGACAAGACGTACGGAAAGGTTCATTACTCTGCTCTGACCCCGCAAACATGTGCCGTCCGTGGGTTATTTACGTATCTACCGCTATCTCCCCGTGAAAACCCAACATGTGGTTCGGAACAGTTCGACACAGGATGACTGTCCCTAGCATACCCTCCTATGATTATCAAATAATATCATTACCATTCTCTGTCTGATCATTAGCATATACTTTGACTACCATCAATTAATTTTATTATTATCATTAATTTCAATTATAATCCGGTATTTGATTATTATCATATGTCATCCGGGATGATTATATGCCAACCCTTGCCGGCGTTTCAAACGAGGGTCGTTCTTCCTCCTAATTTATCCGCACAATATAATGATCAGCTTCCTCATAAATATTTTTATTATTATTATTATTATTATTATTATTATTATTATTATTATTATTATTAACATCATTATTAATAGTGGAAATCGTGATTATCGTAACCCGTAATCATCCTCGCTATAATACTTCAACATCTCGCTCTTATGATTTTCATCAAAAAAAATAAAATTTAAAAAAGTACCTTCATTGGTAATTCTTCTTCTCCTTCTTCAAATATTTTATTTATTATTATTATTAGTTAAAAATCTCAAATCTTTCATTTCATCTCCCAACATCATTATTATGTCCAAAATATAAAAAAAATTATTCTTCAAAAAAAGTACTTTTCTTAATATTTATTATTATTATTATTTAAAAAAAACTATATTTCGCCTGTTACACGGAAGTTCACTCTTAATATGTTTAACGCATAACCCCTTTTACAATTCCGATTTATCTTGGCACGAAGCACTTGATTTAAGACAAGATTCACTTGGAGTATGATTATTGTTATTATTATTATTAAAAATGGAAAGATGATATTTTAATTTCCACTCTTTAGAATTTAGTCACATATGTTAAATCCCGTTATGAACCACTAAGATCTGCTTTATATTGGTCGGGACAACACGGTATTCGGGACCGTACCTTCAACTTCGTACTGCCGTTAATTTTATATGGGGACACCTGTCCTCCCAAAACACATCTCACAACCTATGGCACATCGCGGCTGGGCAAATACCTCCAATGCCGGCGATTGCTAAACTATTCCTTCAAATTTGAAGTCCATTTCCTTTCATCGGAACTCTTCAAACATTTAATTCATAAAATAATCCTCGGTGCGTGGATTCTACCACGAATAACACCGGCATATGCATTTATATCATCCTAGGCCTTGAGATTCATCTATTTCATCATTACAAACAATACGGCTCAATTTATTTCACGCCGGATTTTCGTCCCTCATGACTTCCAACTCTAAATATGGGCTCAAATCATTCTGGGCTTTTAACATATCGTGACCATTCTAATTCACGTGCCTATATCGCTTTTAAACAAAATTTTAATGGTTAAATTAAAGTCCAAAAACGTAAAATCAAAAATTTACGTAAAATCAAACTGACTACGCGAATGAAAGTCTTTAACGCTACATGTCATCTCCACTTTGATTATTATATCTGCGCTGGCTAACTCGCAAAGCACCGCCATTATTATTATTATACTTTAACTTGCACACGCCCAAATATTATTATTATTATTATTTTACTTTCCTTTGTCGACTCACAAACATGATTATTATTAGTATTTTAATGACCTTCCGTACGCAACACAAATCTTCCATACTCTGGCTCTTTCATAATCTGGCTGTCTAATAGAAATTATTCCTAATTAAAATACAAATGATCACCGCAGTGAATGAAATTCAAATAAATGGGTTAGCACAAAAAAAATTTAACACTTGAAATGAACTTAATTCAAAGTATTATAAACAGCATGCATTAATTGAAAGAAATATATCCCATATTTACATTATATACAACAAACAAATACTCAAATTAATTAATCTAACCCATTATTACGTTAATATAAATTAGTTCGTCCGTCTAACAAAAAAATAAAAATCATGGACTCGGGAAGCGGACCATGTTAAGTAACCATAATTAATTTACACTGAACCCCGTTTAGTCGCGATAACATCCCCTAAATATCAAAATTGTGTACTCATTCCTATGTAGAATTCCATTGTCTCGTAGCGGAGGAGATATAGGCTTTACGGCCCCATGGTGATTTACACGTCCATCATGTCGCACAATACAAATTTTACACAATAAAACACTTCTGGGTGACTACCCATGATTAATACCTTATTACACTAATTTACACAAGAATACTAATAACAAAAAAGAAACACTTATAGGTGCTCCTAGACCCCTGACACTCGCACAATATACTCTTCATATACGCCCGAAACACACGTCGTGACACATTACGACGAAATGTCGTTCATTTGAACCGGCGCGTATCGCGTCTTCAACCGGCACTTCCTGGTTTATTTTCAAGCCGTCTTGATCATCGCCTAGCTCCTATAATTCCCTTCTCGGATAGTTATTCACCGTCTATCTTGAGGTGTTTCCTTCAGGCTCCGCACACTGCCTTCCAAAAGTACTATCGGCGTTCCGTTAGTTATTTATTATTTAAACACATGACATCCATTAAATTCAACATACAATTGTACTGATTATACACACTCGGTACTATGGATAATTTCACTGTTCGTATTCATTCTCCTAATAATTCACGTACTTTCAGCTCTAACTGACTTCGAATGCGTCCCGAGGTACTGACTTACAGAGTCAACGTGTCAGAGTCTCAACTACTTCATTACGACTGACACGACTGGTGACCGATAACGACTGGTGACTGGTAAGAACTGAGTGCTGGTAAGAACTGAGTGATGTGAGGCCCGCTCGGTCACAACTGGTGACTTCAAACGACTGAGTGATGTGAAGCTCCACTACTGGACTTTTATGGACGATCTGATTTCCCGCCGGGGTCATCCGCGGTCACTTCCTGGAGAGGGGGGTTGGTTTCCTAAATCGGCATATGCAGGTGGATTTGGATCTCTTGCTTTATCCTACTTAATACACTGGCGATACACATTCATGTGTCGTATTCTGAACTCCTATCGTTCGGTGATCATGGAAATATCACTTAATTTCTGTCCTCCACCTTTCGCGCGCTAACTCGGCGTCCCTGATGGCGTGCTCATCTCGACCAATGGCGAGATAGCGTGGGTCATTTCCACGAATTCAATACTTGAATTTATTATGATTACAATTAATCAACATGGGAATGATATCACAAAAATCCCCTCTATTCAATTATGTGGTTGGAATAATTTAATTATTGTTATCGGAGAAGCTAACTGGAGTTCACTCTGAGTTTTTCTTATGTTGGTTTATCTGCGGGCCTACGATACATTTTCTCATTGGTCAGGACCGCTTTGGTTAGTTTGAAATCTCTCCCTGTGAAACGTGGCCACACCAAATGCCTCGGGCGTGGACAAAACCCGTACGTCATATTCTCGGTATTGGCGATGCATCTTGCTCGGCCTTGGTCCGAAATATATACTCTTTCACTTCCTTGTAGTAATTATTCTGTTGTTGTGAGCTCTAGATTTTAATCCTCTTATCTTTTGACCAGGAAACCTTCTTCCCCTTAATGACAAGCTTACGGTGGCGCCGGACTGTCGCGATCATGTGGAAATTCTCCCGTCCACACAAAACTGACACTGTATTTATTTAATATTCCAATATATCTGTATTTCTCATATCAAAATCAAATCATGAAACTATGGCCTATCTCATCAGGGTACATTTTCCTTTTGCTCGGTAAAAAAAAAATCTTGTGATAATCATGAGATTTTTTTATATATATCCGCATCATACTTTCATCATGATTTGATTACTGCTTTCGTTCCCTTTTCGATGGTGATTGATCTTGTCCCGCAGATTCTGGTTATTGAGTCTCAATTCTTCATTCTCTCGTTGAATCAGGTGGATCCTGTTAACGAAATCTTGGACATCACTGTCGATCTCTCCGCATTCTGGGCATGGTCTTGCTTCTATTTGCCTATGGATCAGTTGGACTTCTTCTTCTCTTCCATCTTCTTCTTCATCATCCTCTCCTTCGTCCTCGTCTTCTTCTTGGTCGTCCTCTGTTTCGTTTCGTGCATCCTCAGCCTCTCTCTGATCTGCCGGTGTATGGTACAGCTTTAAATTGGCGGCGTTATACACGTTTTCTGTGCTACCATCCAGGCTCTGGACCTTATATGAATTATTCTCATAAGTATGTATGATTTTGTAAGGCCCCACAAATAACTGGCAAAACTTATGGTACACCTTGCGTTCAGGATTAGAAACTGCAGGTTTCTTAACTAGAACCAATTCGCCAACTCTCAATGGACGGTGGAATCGCTTATTCCTGAGTCTCCTTAATCTGCGCTCGGCTTGTGCTTCCAAGTGTTCTCGCGTTTTCCTGACACAGATTTCGTTCGAATCCCGGGGATCTGTGGGACATGCAACCGCGTCGTGCCATGGCCTGGTCGGATATCTATTGAAATGTATCACTTCAGGAATCTGACCCGTCGCTTCGTGGATCGTGGTGTTAATGCACTCAGCTATGATAGGCACCACGTCAATCCAACGCCAGTGTGCTTCTGAGCAATAGATTCGGCAGAATTTAGCGATCTCTCTCATAATCCTTTCTGAAGGGTTTGATTCGGGATGGCGAATCGAACTTAGCACGTGTTTAATGTCTAGCTGTTGCAACTGATTCGCAAATGCAGCGGATGTGAACTGACTGCCGTGATCAGTAAGGATGAACTTGGGCTTCCCCATTCTCGGAATTATGTGTGATGTTATTCCTCTCAAAACGGTTTTGGAATTAGCTTTCTGCAGTGGATATAGTGCTACAAATTTTGAAAATACGTCTAAACTGACGAGAATGAACTGGTTTCCCCTGCGGGCTTTTGGTAACGGCCCATATAGGTCCATTGCGAAGGTTTCCCGTGGCTCTGTGGGTAGCAAATGGCGTGGAGATTGCTTGAGTAGGTACGGGTTCGGTTTTATCCTCTGACAGATATCACAAGTCCGTAATACATCTCGAACCGTTTGATTCATTTTGGCCCACACAAAAGTCTCCTGAAGAGTTGCCAAGACCTTCCCAATACCTCCATGTCCAATGACACGATGTACATGGTTTGCTAACGGCATTTGCATCTCTGACGGTACTACGATCCGAAGTTTCGTGTGATCATCATCCACAAACTTGTGTAGGATTCCGTTTATGTAATGGTAATTAGCTGACAACTTGTTCGCCCTCGCGAACTGTAGACTATCTGGTGGCAATTTTTTAGTGAAGAAATCGACCATCATGTTGTCGAAACCATCTCTCTTCTGCATTTGCCCGATCTCCCTAAGACTTTCTAAGACTTCTTGGTCTTCCTCAATTAACTCGATCCGGTAAATCATGACCTCCTCCGGGTTTGGATTTCGGCTCAAAGTGTCCGCCAAAATATTTAGCTTCCCGGGGCAATGTTCAACGGTCAAATCGAACTGTTGAACGAATAAAGCCCATCGGCTGACCCTTTCACTTGCCATGTTTGTTTTCATTATAAATGTCAGCGCTTTATGATCGGTGCGAATTACAACCTGAAAACCATACACAATCTTCTTCCAGTATTGTAAAGCGCTGACTATGGACAACATCTCTAATTCAGTGATGGTATACTTCACTTCATGTTTCCGTAATTTCCGGCTCATGAACGCGATATACGTTTTCCTACTTGAGTCATTAGGATCTTCCTGGAGTAGCACGGCTCCTATGCCTATGGTAGAGGCGTCCGTTTGAATAATGAACTTGATGTTGAAATCGGGATATCCTAGTTTTACATTTTGTAATAACCGCTGTTTGGTTTTCGCGAAGGCTTCTTCACATGACTGGTCCCACTTCCAGCGATTATTCTTTCTAAGGAGATCTTGCAACGGTGCGACGACTGTAGTGTAATCCGGACAATGGTCGGCAAAGAACTGACACATTCCGAGAAATTGCCGAACATGTTTGATCTTCGTAGGCTTCGGAAACATCCTAATCGCCTCAATTTTCAACGGGTTTGGCCGCACACCCTCTCCATCTACGAGGTGACCCAAAAACAAAACTTCTTTCTGACAGAAATGCGATTTCGATAAGTTTACCTTAAAGTTATGCTTTCCTAAATCCGTAAGAACTTCAATGATGCTTTCCAGGTGTTCTGAAAGCGTCTCCGTGGCTACCAAGATGTCGTCCACATATCTTATAGTTGCTTCTTTGACCTTCGGACTCAGATTCCTGTCGAGAGCTCGGATAAGTACTGATCCTGCATTTTTAATACCGAACGGGAGACGGTTAAAAACGTAAGTTTGCTGGTCAAATAAAAATCCAGTTAACAATTTGGATTTTTCCTCCAACAATATGTGGTGAAAGGATGCAGTCAGATCGAAAGTTGAAAAATATTCCATATTTCTGAATTTCTTCAAGATTTCTTTGATTGCCGGAGCCTGCTCATACTCCGGAACCAATCTCTCATTTATGGCCCTCGCATCTAAGCAAATGCGCACGGAACCATCAGGTTTCTTGACCACTACCAGTGGGTTTAAAAATGGCGTCGGTGATTTTGAAATTAACCCACTCTCTTCCATATCTCTAATGGCTTCTCTAACTTGCGGATAAAATTTCTCAGCAATTGGATAAACCTTTTTCTTGTATGGAGACCAGTCATTTACATTTAATTCGTAGGTAAAATTTTGAATTTTTCCCGGTTTTTTTGCCGAAAGTATCCCGATGTTTCTCTAGGATTTCACTTAAGATTTTCTTCGCATTTGGATTAATAATTGCTTCGTTAACCTTAGCTGCAATGGCCCTTTCACAACTTCCATCTTGTTCTTGCAAATCTGCGGCAAATAATTCGTGATCATCTGGCATCTCCTCAACCTCCATTTCCTTCATAGAGCTTAAGGGTTTCCCTATCGGTTTTTCTTTAACGACTTCGGTGTTCCATACTTCTTCACCTTCTTCCCTTTCTATCTCTGGATTCATAATGGTATCCTCAACACCTGCCTCGTGCCTAAATTTGACGGAGTTATCTCCCATGTCGATTACAGCGTGGTATTCAGTCATGAAGTCAGCCCCTATGATCAGGTTATAATTTATTTTATTCATGATGATGAAGGAATGTGCGAAAGTGGATTGACCGATTTCTATATCCAACAAGGCCTGATTTTTGCACACCACGGCTTTATCTAGGATTATACCACGAATTTTTAGGTTAGAAACCGGAATTATAGGAATATTTATATTTGATTGTAATTCGTTTATCAGGATTTGCGAAACGACTGATACGCTCGCTCCAGTGTCAATGAGTGAACGTACCCTTAAGTGGCTAATCCTCGTGTAAATCACTGGTAAGCGCTTCACCTCCTTACAACTCCGCGTTTCAGGGTCATTGATTAATTCATCGGAAGTCACGATCAGTGTGTCGACTTCCGCGATGGTCCATTTATCGTTTAAAAATTGACGTTTTTTTTTCGCCCCAAGCACTCGTTCTGAGTTGAACGTAGGTGCATTTGGGTTCAAATTTCCACCGTCATTCCTTGCCTGTTGCATTGGCAAGCTTTCTGCGCCGCTCACTTCCTCGTCACGGCTTCGATTCTGGATAGCATCCTTCCATTTCCTCTTATTTAATTCAGCGAGGTACTGCTGAGTTTCTTGGTGCCGATCCTCCATATCTCTACGGGATTCCTCCGTGTAAGGTCTTCGGTTACTGTGATTTCTTCCGTGGTATGGCTGAGTTTCGCTCCTTCCCCTTTGATATCCACGGTATCCCCTTTCTCCTCGGAATTTATCATGATTCATTTGCCGGTTGCTTTCCGCGAATCCTCCTCGGTGATTCCATTGTCGGGGTCTCCATCCTGGATCATACATCCTCTTGGGTTCTGGATCGGTACTCGTTCCTTGACTTCTAGTACAGATGGTTCTAGTTTCCGTCTGCCTCTCGACGTTATTTATCTGTTGCTCTCTAGGCCTGGGTTGCCTCTGGTTATAGTGATACATGGTCTGATCTAATTGACGTAACAAAGCTTCCGCTTGCACTGCAGTCTGAATATTCGACGCAATCATCATCCGTTGGACCTCAAATGGTAACTGCTTCCCAATAGCGCTAATGAGTTCTGTTTCACTGACCGGATTGTCTAATTCCCGCATCTTATGAAATTGGGATACGAAATACTCTGAATATTTAGTTGGGGACGATGTTGAATAACGTCTAGAATACAACTCCAACCTAAGATCTTGCTGTTCTTGGATACTCCAGAATTTTTGTAAAAACGCCTGTCGGAATCCCATGAAATCCTCGAATGTGTATAAGAAGGCCCTGAACCACATTGCAGGTGCTCCGTCCAAAAACTTCTCTACAGTTCGTAATTGCCGCTCCGCCGGAATTTTATTTTCACTAATATAGTTAGTGATCTCGCGGATGAAGCCTTTAGGGGTTATATGTCCTCGGGCGTCGTATCTAGGTGGTTTGTCGTCTGACATTTTGATGACGTGGACCACAGACGTCGGAAGGGCATTTGATGATGATGACGATTCGTCTCCTACTTCAAACTTAAGTCCGGTCGTATCGGCTTGTGACATGCCTTCCTTTTTATGAAAGACCTGATTGTCTGGGGTCTCGAACTCTCGGTACTGGAGATGGAAGTCCTGAAGTGACCCTGGCTGTTCTAACCTGGCCTTGACCTGTTCCAGATCCTTTCTAATTTCTTCCAGCCTTTCGGTATTACTGTCGGGCATTTGCTTGGACACTGAATTCTGCCCCGTGTGGACCTTAAATTGTTCCACTATTCTGACCTCTGTGTCAGCGATCGTCTGGCTTTGTTCCGCTAACCCATCAGTCTTTCTGAACAATGCTATATTTGCCTCCTCACACTGTGTGAGTCTACGGCTACGATCTTCCGAATTCGTCTTTATATCCTGAATTTCATTTCTGAGACCGGCTACTAGTACTAGGGTACGAACAGTTTCACCTCGTAACTCATCGATTCCCTTTTCGTGCCTGTCCAAAGTATTTGCAGTATATGCACCTTTACTTTCCACGTGGCTTCGGATGATATCGTTTTCCTTGCGACATTCACCCCTCACCTCTTCGATGTGCGCCTTTAAATCTTCGCGGTCGACCAACCTCTGAGCTGAAATCTCCTGAATACTGGCCTTTAATTTCTCCTTAATTTCGTTACGTTCTAGTAACGCCTCATCCCTGAATCGGTCAACCTTTTCATTGACACTAATAATACAAGAGTCGATATGCCCTTTCAATTCGTCCTTAGCGAAATGACACGCCTCCTGGACTTGGGTCATTCGGTCCCGTAATTCCTGTCCTAGTGATATACTGGCGGCATGAACCTCAGCTATTTGTTCTGTGAGTTTTATTTTATTAAATTCACACGCGGCCTGTACCATATCGACTTTATTTTCCAAAGAAACACTAGCGGCCTGTACCATATCGACTTTATTTTCCAAAGAAACACTAGCGGCCTGCACCTTGTCCACTTTAATTTCTAACGAATTATTAGCGGCATGTATTTGTTCCGTGAGTTCTTGTTTATTTAGAACCATAACTCGCATTAAGTCTTCCAAAGTGAGAGCTTTCACCTCTCCCTGTCCTTCTAACTGTTCACCTTGGGGACGCTCCCCACCTTCGTCTGACATTATATAAATGAGAAAAGAGGGCCGATCAGCCTCTCATCCTATCGCACACGATTACGACAATTTTGGGTCTAGGCCCTATCATACGGTTATATCCTCGTTAATAATTTCTAAAAATTTTAAATTTCCAAATTCAAAACCAAAACAATATTTTTCGCTTTCACATAGCGAATAATTTATATAACGTAATTCAAATTTGCATATTAATTGCCATGACGTGCTCATTATGAGTGAAATTCATATCATTAGTCACTCCAGACTATGACAACAACAACAACAATCGATAATACCATGACGAAAACCTTGAAGTCACCTGTCTTGAAATAATTTAAATTTGACTTACACAGTTCCATTATCTTTTTATTAATACTTGAATCTGGTTCTCAGTCACATTTTTACCAAATACAGTATTCCTAATAAATTTTGCCTATATAAAATTCCTGCCCATGGATAGTTATATTTATGTGGAGTCTCACTAGATCACAATAAATTTTAATTTTATAGAATAGGGAATTATTAATTTAATGAGTCTTTATAGCAATAAACTACTCTTGTATAATTATGAAGTCTAGCCCCGTTCGAAACTAACCTTACTTTAACATGAAATACTAGTTGACATATCTAAAACCACTATTTAACTTAACCGTGATGCGGTCAAAATTTAATTAAATATCCCGATTGGGTTTACATTTAAGTTAAACAACTGGGCCTATTTATAATGAAATCGGGCACTGAGCTGCTCGCTAATGATATCGTCGCTAATACAACAAAAAGTTCAGATGTGGTTTCTTTTTTTTTGCGTAAAAAATTATAGTCACCCGTTGCTCAAACATGATGCAATAGGCCCGCCCCACGTTGGGCGCCATTATGCACCCGCCCACCTCCTGAGTCCCAGACTAGCATTTATCTCAGGGGTGATCAGTTCGAAAACGAATAAAAAAATTTTATATCAAAAAAATATATATATCGGCGCATCAAATGAACACAGGGATGAACGGGGCATGAAATTTTAAGGTTACGGGGGGCGACTCATTCATGGATACAAAATTCTGACTCCACAATAGGAATAGGAAGTGACAACTTAAATTCCATGGGCATACTAGACTAACTACAATGAAAAGATATGGAAGCTGTTTCCTATTGAAATTGCAATGAGGAGCAATTTATTCACTTATTTTGCATACTACACATGATGACAAATTTACATTGTGACACTTTAATCCTGAAAAATAAATGACATAATACTTGGATTTTACCTCACTACTCTGGTAGTGTAAAACATCTGGTGAATTCGTCCCAATTGGTTACTGGGGATCGAATTCACATCCGTATGATTGGACGTTTCACCGCTGGAGATCTTCTTTCGGAAACGAAGGCACGACAGTAACTTTTTACTGTCGTCTCCTCGTTCCGTTTGGACATGAGACACTTCCGGTATGTACATTCTGGTGAGCCGGACACCCACCGTAGAAAATGTTATCGCCTCGAAAAAACGGGAATTTATAATACGGACAAACTCTAGCCTATTATTTCCAGATTCACAAACACACCAGGTAGAGTTCATTAACTCAAAAGCTACTTTAATATTTACACTTGTCAATACGACAAGACGTACGGAAAGGTTCATTACTCTGCTCTGACCCTGCAAACATGTGCCGTCCGTGGGTTATTTACGTATCTACCGCTATCTCCCCGTGAAAACCCAACATGTGGTTCGGAGCAGTTCGACACAGGATGACTGTCCCTAGCATACCCTCCTATGATTATCAAATAATATCATTACCATTCTCTGTCTGATCATTAGCATATACTTTGACTACCATCAATTAATTTTATTATTATCATTAATTTCAATTATAATCCGGTATTTGATTATTATCATATGTCATTCGGGATGATTATATGCCAACCCTTGCCGGCGTTTCAAACGAGGGTCGTTCTTCCTCCTAATTTATCCGCACAATATAATGATCAGCTTCCTCATAAATATTTTTATTATTATTATTATTATTATTATTATTATTATTATTATTATTATTATTAACATCATTATTAATAGTGGAAATCGTGATTATCGTAACCCGTAATCATCCTCGCTATAATACTTCAACATCTCGCTCTTATGATTTTCATCCAAAAAAAATAAAATTTAAAAAAAGTACCTTCATTGGTAATTCTTCTTCTCCTTCTTCAAATATTTTATTTATTATTATTATTAGTTAAAAATCTCAAATCTTTCATTTCATCTCCCAACATCATTATTATGTCCAAAATATAAAAAAAAATATTCTTCAAAAAAAGTACTTTTCTTAATATTTATTATTATTATTATTTAAAAAAAACTATATTTCGCCTGTTACACGGAAGTTCACTCTTAATATGTTTAACGCATAACCCCTTTTACAATTCCGATTTATCTTGGCACGAAGCACTTGATTTAAGACAAGATTCACTTGGAGTATGATTATTGTTATTATTATTATTAAAAATGGAAAGATGATATTTTAATTTCCACTCTTTAGAATTTAGTCACATATGTTAAATCCCGTTATGAACCACTAAGATCTGCTTTATATTGGTCGGGACAACACGGTATTCGGGACCGTACCTTCAACTTCGTACTGCCGTTAATTTTATATGGGGACACCTGTCCTCCCAAAACACATCTCACAACCTATGGCACATCGCGGCTGGGCAAATACCTCCAATGCCGGCGATTGCTAAACTATTCCTTCAAATTTGAAGTCCATTTCCTTTCATCGGAACTCTTCAAACATTTAATTCATAAAATAATCCTCGGTGCGTGGATTCTACCACGAATAACACCGGCATATGCATTTATATCATCCTAGGCCTTGAGATTCATCTATTTCATCATTACAAACAATACGGCTCAATTTATTTCACGCCGGATTTTCGTCCCTCATGACTTCCAACTCTAAATATGGGCTCAAATCATTCTGGGCTTTTAACATATCGTGACCATTCTAATTCACGTGCCTATATCGCTTTTAAACAAAATTTTAATGGTTAAATTAAAGTCCAAAAACGTAAAATCAAAAATTTACGTAAAATCAAACTGACTACGCGAATGAAAGTCTTTAACGCTACATGTCATCTCCACTTTGATTATTATATCTGCGCTGGCTAACTCGCAAAGCACCGCCATTATTATTATTATACTTTAACTTGCACACGCCCAAATATTATTATTATTATTATTTTACTTTCCTTTGTCGACTCACAAACATGATTATTATTAGTATTTTAATGACCTTCCGTACGCAACACAAATCTTCCATACTCTGGCTCTTTCATAATCTGGCTGTCTAATAGAAATTATTCCTAATTAAAACACAAATGATCACCGCAGTGAATGAAATTCAAATAAATGGGTTAGCACAAAAAAAAATTTAACACTTGAAATGAGCTTAATTCAAAGTATTATAAACAGCATGCATTAATTGAAAGAAATATATCCCATATTTACATTATATACAACAAACAAATACTCAAATTAATTAATCTAACCCATTATTACGTTAATATAAATTAGTTCGTCCGTCTAACAAAAAAATAAAAATCATGGACTCGGGAAGCGGACCATGTTAAGTAACCATAATTAATTTTCACTGAACCCCGTTTAGTCGCGATAACATCCCCTAAATATCAAAATTGTGTACTCATTCCTATGTAGAATTCCATTGTCTCGTAGCGGAGGAGATATAGGCTTTACGGCCCCATGGTGATTTACACGTCCATCATGTCGCACAATACAAATTTTACACAATAAAACACTTCTGGGTGACTACCCATGATTAATACCTTATTACACTAATTTACACAAGAATACTAATAACAAAAAAGAAACACTTATAGGTGCTCCTAGACCCCTGACACTCGCACAATATACTCTTCATATACGCCCGAAACACACGTCGTGACACATTACGACGAAATGTCGTTCATTTGAACCGGCGCGTATCGCGTCTTCAACCGGCACTTCCTGGTTTATTTTCAAGCCGTCTTGATCATCGCCTAGCTCCTATAATTCCCTTCTCGGATAGTTATTCACCGTCTATCTTGAGGTGTTTCCTTCAGGCTCCGCACACTGCCTTCCAAAAGTACTATCGGCGTTCCGTTAGTTATTTATTATTTAAACACATGACATCCATTAAATTCAACATACAATTGTACTGATTATACACACTCGGTACTATGGATAATTTCACTGTTCGTATTCATTCTCCTAATAATTCACGTACTTTCAGCTCTAACTGACTTCGAATGCGTCCCGAGGTACTGACTTACAGAGTCAACGTGTCAGAGTCTCAACTACTTCATTACGACTGACACGACTGGTGACCGATAACGACTGGTGACTGGTAAGAACTGAGTGCTGGTAAGAACTGAGTGATGTGAGGCCCGCTCGGTCACAACTGGTGACTTCAAACGACTGAGTGATGTGAAGCTCCACTACTGGACTTTTATGGACGATCTGATTTCCCGCCGGGGTCATCCGCGGTCACTTCCTGGAGAGGGGGGTTGGTTTCCTAAATCGGCATATGCAGGTGGATTTGGATCTCTTGCTTTATCCTACTTAATACACTGGCGATACACATTCATGTGTCGTATTCTGAACTCCTATCGTTCGGTGATCATGGAAATATCACTTAATTTCTGTCCTCCACCTTTCGCGCGCTAACTCGGCGTCCCTGATGGCGTGCTCATCTCGACCAATGGCGAGATAGCGTGGGTCATTTCCACGAATTCAATACTTGAATTTATTATGATTACAATTAATCAACATGGGAATGATATCACAAAAATCCCCTCTATTCAATTATGTGGTTGGAATAATTTAATTATTGTTATCGGAGAAGCTAACTGGAGTTCACTCTGAGTTTTTCTTATGTTGGTTTATCTGCGGGCCTACGATACATTTTCTCATTGGTCAGGACCGCTTTGGTTAGTTTGAAATCTCTCCCTGTGAAACGTGGCCACACCAAATGCCTCGGGCGTGGACAAAACCCGTACGTCATATTCTCGGTATTGGCGATGCATCTTGCTCGGCCTTGGTCCGAAATATATACTCTTTCACTTCCTTGTAGTAATTATTCTGTTGTTGTGAGCTCTAGATTTTAATCCTCTTATCTTTTGACCAGGAAACCTTCTTCCCCTTAATGACAAGCTTACGGTGGCGCCGGACTGTCGCGATCATGTGGAAATTCTCCCGTCCACACAAAACTGACACTGTATTTATTTAATATTCCAATATATCTGTATTTCTCATATCAATTTTAGTTGCCTTCTCCCTCCCTGGCTGCAGACTGTCCCTGAGCTCGTGTCCCACTCGCCTTTTATAGCCTATTTAGGCTGGTATGTAAGTGGGAGAAAAGCACAGGGCGCAGCCCGCGAGCCAAAGAGGGAAAAAGGCGACGGAGTCAGAATCTTCCTCCGCCTGTGCTGCTTTTATTTATAAACAAATATACATGAAAACCTTCACCCTGAGGGCTTAAATACATACAATAAAAACACAAAGGAAATAACAACTGAAAACGTAAAAAATATTAGAAAACAAGCAAGGTTTAAATAAGTAACTTGGTCCGTTGCTGCTTGTTCCTGTTGTTGAGCTCGTGACGCTCCTCAGGTGTATCCCTCGTCCAGGTGTCCTCTGGGGCCGGAAGACCTGTCAGAGAACGGCAGAGGATGCCGGCCGGCGACGGTGACGGGTCCCGTATGTGGCGGCGGCGTTTCCTCTCCTGTCCGAAGGACTTCAGGTTGGTGCTGTTGACTTGGCCCCCCGTGCGCCGCGGCCCCGTCCTCTGCCACGTCCGCGGCTGACCGGGGCTGGCCGATTCGCTGGTTGGAAGGAAAACCCCTCCGGCATCCATGCCAGGGTTTCTGAAGTCGCTTGGTCTAGCTGAATCGCCTGGGCCCATCCCCGACTGGTCGCTACATATAGGAGATTGGCCCTGGTTGCAAAATATGTCCGTTGAGGTCCATCCAGTACGTCCCACGCCGAGAGGCCCCACAGAACGGTCTCGATATCGTGCTTGTCTCTGCCTGTGGGAAGTAAGAGTAGCTGTTGCTCCAAGTGACGTGCTAGTTGCAGTACTTTGGCCGGATCGGGGTGAAGCCACCCTGCGGAGACCTCTCTGGGACGAAGCTGGCGCCAGACGGATGGTTGTTGTTGTTGCAGTGGGGGCTGCTGCTGCGGTGGATCTGCATTCTCCATGACTGTCTCGTTCTGGTCGTGTTGGGATGCGTCGTCGTATGCTTCTAACTGGTCCAGACGCTGTTGAAAGGTTGTCTGTTGAAGTGAGAGATTCTGGACCAGTGACCGAATTTCCTGTAAGGCTTGCAGTGTCGTTAAATCGGTCGTTGCGTTGGCCATTCGGGGTGTGTGGCCGTTGTCCTCTCCGATGCGGTCGGCCGAGGTGCCTCTGCTCCGTGAGCGTGTCTTTGGTGCTGGAGTCCGTGGTTTCTGTTCTGGAACGTTCTCCGGAATCGTCGTCTGCTTGGACATACCCAGCTAGAGGCAATTGAGTAGCACCTGGGTGGTCTACTCCTGGGATCAGTCGATAATACTGAATAATACGTCTTACTTTATAAATCATAGCAACCTTTTTTAAACTTGAATGGGAATAAAATACTTACATTTAATAATAAATCACTACAATAGGTACCTCTAGTTACCGGTTTACTGTTTTTCCTTGTCTGGTTTGAACTTAAGTTTATCATAAACTAGATGTGATCCTTTTCAAGCACATCTTTCTTTTCTTGCAGGTGTTTAAATTTACTTTCTATATTTGGTATCATAGTTGCGCACAAGACCTTAGGAACTGTTGGAACACTCATACCCGGCCGTATTCTTCTTCTCAGTAGCAATAACGCAATACAGAGATATCTCAAAGCTCAAATATCTGTTACAACGTTATCTCCAGATTTCGTTCCAGGTCTCAGAGACTGAATGTTTGTAGGTACTTCTTCAAAACTCAAGAAGAATGAGCAATCTACAACTTTGAATTGGTACAGAATTTTCGACCTAGCCTTCCTCACCCGAGCATAATCCGCTTTTCGGAAACCTTCTATGTGCATATTAGCATATGCGAGATATATCTGTCATCAAGGAATGACACATAGGAATATTTTCTGTTCATAGAATTACCGCTCGCCCAATTGTTCCTCACATAGGAGGTATTCTCCATCGTACAGAAAAGAATGTTGTTTCTTATATCAATCCACGCGATATAAGATGATGCCCTGCAGTGGCCACTTCTTCTTCCATCGAACTTCCCACACCTGGGGTTCAATAGTGTGAGCTATGTCGCAAATGTTGATTTGGACCCGATTTACGGCAGTATGTCTTTCCTGACACCTGCGCCGAGTGTAAGGAAATAATCACATTATGGCGTGTTGCTGTGATGGTGATGGCGTGATGTGATGTGGTGTGATGTGATGTGATGTGATGTGATGTGATGTGATGTGATGTGATGTGATGTGATGTGATGTGATGTGATGTGATGTGATGTGTGTGTGTGTGCGCACACACGCGTGCGCGTATATGAAGAAAATGTACTGAGAAAATCCAAATACCCAGTCTCTGAGTCATTGGAGGTAACCAGACCCAGTTAAAATCCCCGACCCAGCCGGGAATCGAATCTGAGGGACTATGAAGTAGACGCCTCGACACTGATCAATCAGCTATGCAGATGGGTTCCGTAGCAAATGTCAGTATTTGTTTCACTTTTAAAAATGTATTCATTCAAGGGGCACCTGAGCTTAAGCTCGTAATGGTACAATACATACATTTAACTGTACAGCAATATTAACCTAAATTATATACGAGCAATATCTGTCATTAGGAAGTTGACAACGCTCAAAAGTAATAAATGTGCATGTCTCTCTTATGTCTTGAGGAAGTCGATTCGAAATATTTACACAGTAATTCCATAATGCAATTTTTCCAAACTTAAAAGAATATATACCGGGTGGTTCACCAGCCCAACTAACGCGTGTGTCATAGTCATCCGAACTACATTAGTACCTGCTTCTTTATGGCCTTAGTAGAACCATACCGTTTATATAATGCTCGCGAATATAGTAGACGCCTGCGAGGGCATGAAGGGAAAAGAGAAATAGGAAGAAGAATATGGTAGAAGATAAATGCTGACATTCTGAGAGTTGGAGTGTGGAATGTTAGACGTTATAATCATTGTTGTAGATGAGAGAATCTGAAAATGGAAATGGATAGACTAAAATTAGCATATTATGTAGTTGGTGTAATTAAAGTACGTTGTAAGGAAGAGCAGAATTTTTGGTCAGGCGACTAGAGAAATCAACACAAATATCAAAGCGGGGAAACGCAGGATTTGATTAAATAATGAATGAAAAATTATGGCAGCGGGTAAGCTACTGTGACCCTTATAGTGAATGAATTATTATTGTCAAGATAGATACCACTCCAATAGTGCTATACGCCTGCTAGTTCATCGAACGATGAAGAAATGGAAAAATATATTAAGAAATAGATTTAATACAATATATGTAAGAAGAGATGAGAATATTATTGTGATAGGTAACTGGAATGCAGTGGTATGCCAAGGAATAAAAAGTAACGTAGTAGGATAATTTGGTCTGGGACAAAGAAATGAAAGAGGAAGTCGGCTGATTGCACCGATCATAATTTGTTCATTGCTAATACTTGGTTCAAACACCACAATCGACGTCTGTATACGTGGGTAAGACCTGGAGACTGGGAAAAGTATCAAATGGACTTCATTATTATTAGGCAGAGATTCAGAAACCAGGTGTTGGATTAGAAGACCTTTCTGGGACTAGACATGTACCCTGACCACAACTTGGTGGCCATGAAATACCATCTGAAATTGAAGATTTTTTTGCACTAATCAGGTCTGGTATCTCCTGAATTATTAATTTATACTTACTTGAGCACGCCTTTCTTTCTTCTAACTTTCCTTCAGTAGCCAAAATGATTTCATCCTTCACGTCTGTCCACTCTTCATCTATTGTATTTTCTTCAGCCTTCTCATTTCGTCCTTGCACAAAATATTCCTTGAAACAATCCCTCACTAACTTGTGTAGATCACACCTCCTAACGTTCCTTACTTCTTGATATCGTTGTACCTACGGTCGGGTTCACAAGGGAAGAAATCACTGGCAACATAAATGAAAGGGAAAAAGTTATGTTACGTAGTCATCTCGAAACAAAATCAACTGGGCGAGTTGGCCGTGCGGGTAGAGGCGCGCGGCTGTGAGCTTGCATCCGGGAGATAGTGGGTTCGAATCCCACCGTCGGCAGCCCTGAAGATGGTTTTCCGTGCTTTTCCATTTTCACACCAGGAAAATGCTGGGGCTGTACCTTAATTAAGGCCACGGCCGCTTCCTTCCAACTCCTAGGCCTTTCCTATCCCATTGTCGCCATAAGACCTGTCTGTGTCGGTGCGACGTAAAGCCTCTAGCAAAAAAAAAAACAAAACAGAATCACATAATTATTTTCTATGGAATATACAATTTTGAGGTCCTCAAATTGTCATTTAGTGGATCAAATACCAATTTCATTTGAAATGGAAACTGAAAAATAGAGACTTATTTTCATTGTACACTTTTCAAAAATCTTTTAGGTGAAGAATATTGGTATTAAGGTTTGAGTTATATAAGAAAATCCAGAATTGGACGAGAAATATCATTTATAGAGTTTATCTAATTCTCTTCAGGTGATTGAATTCCTCCCCAAGTCGTGTTTTAGTAGTAAATGCGGTATTGATGTTGAAAACAATTAGAAATTATATTTATAAAACGGGAAAGATATCTCACACCTCGAAGAGTGTCTGCTTCTTTTAAAACACCCGGCGTAGATGTCTGCTTGTTTATACCTTTCCTATAAACCTGCCCGGGAATTGCAAAATAAATATATATATAAACATATATATATATATGTCAAAATAAGAAATAAAATAGTGAGTTCGCATTCGGAAGATGGTGGGTTCGAATCTCACTGTCAGCAGCTCTGAAGATGGGTTTCCATGGTTTCCCATTTTCACTCCAAGCATATACTTGGTCTGTTTCTTAATGAAGGCCACGACCGCTACCTTCCCAGTCGTAGCCCTTTCCCATTCGTCCACCGCCTAAAACCTTTGACGTGTTAGTGCGACGTTAAACTTGTAGCAAAAGAAAATCATTATATTTTGGTGATTTCTTTGTAATTAGAACAAAACAAACAAATACGAACATTACCCAATATTTGATCAATAATTGTCGACTTTAGTGATGCAGTCATTTTTTTAAGTCAGTGAATTCAGTTCCAATAAGTAAGGTGGCGTTTAAGGTGTTGAATCATGATAACAGCGTACGTTTGCTTCCGATACGTTAGAGACCTCCGTGACAAACTCCGTGATATGTTATAATCGTCAACAGTAAGAACGGACTTTAAGACATAACATTATGTGAAACAAAGGGAAAAAGGAATGGTATCAAATTTACATTCGGGGAAATCAAATGGTCATGAAAATGTCTTTCAGTAGGTGAAATTAAAACTGATAGCGATTAATTTGCATTATGTCACGAAGATAGGTACAGTGGTTTTCTCTTTTCTCTCAGTCATGGCCACCCATTAGTACTTCACATCACAGCCTGCAGATCACATCGAACTCACTCTAACGACCCTCTTTAATAATATGTTTCTCAGTCATGTCCATCCATCAAAACTTCACATTACAGCCAGCAACATCACATCGACCATCTCTACTCTAACGCTCTTCTTTGATAATATATATCTCTATCATAGCCATCCTTCGGTACTTCACATCACAGCCGACAAGATCACATCGACCATCTATTGACCTAACGTCCCTCTTTGATAATATGGATCTCAGACATAGCCATCCATCAATACTTCACATCACAGCCTGCACGGTTGCTAGGTAACATCACGTCACACATTTATGTATCGCTAATTTTGTGATGCATATTTTCAGATGACCTCCAGCCATAAGATATACAGTATTTACGTAAAAGAAAGAAAAATATCTCTGCTTATGCCATGAAGGCCTTTCGAGCAGTGGAAGCTATCCCTAACTTCGGTACCAAGTGGAATATAGTGATTAGATCTGCTACCAATCGCCATTCTCCGAGGAATCATCCTGGTAATGATTTTTGGTGCACGCTGGTCAAATCTCAGGGCCATGTGCCTTTCCACATTTGGAAATGTCTTTTCCAAAATTTTTTCGACTCTCTAGCAGGGAATCAAACCCACTTTCTCCCGGTTGAACCAAGCACGCCTTGTCCACCTCGGCTAGACAGCCCCTCATAACATTATGCGTGCATTTCGTTTATCGATGCAATTACTATCATCCTTAATAAACGCTTTCGGTACTGTTTGAAAACTAGTACATTTTTGTCGTAGTTAGTATTATTTTTGTCGTCCATATTCTGGGCTAAATGCTTGGCGATGAGGCCTTCGAATTGGAGGGTCCTGGATTTGAAAACCGGTCGTTTAGGTAATATTACCCACGTCTGATTAAATTATTATGTGTAGGGGACTACAGTTTTGTGTCCCAGTAAACACTTTTTCATATACATCCTATACATCGCACCAATCATCACAATACAAACATTCCATAATTAAGGCTCAACACAATGGTGGGCGTTAAGAAGGGCATTCGAGCGTAAAATGGGACTAATTGCACATGTGCGACACAGATCGTATCCTTTACACCGCCCGTATAAGGGAAAAGCAATGGAAGAAGAAGAAGAGAAGTAGGAAGTGGAGAAGTTAATGTTTGTTTTGATCCCAGTGAAGTTGTATACTGCCTTCAGACGAAGGTAATAATCATGGTACCGCCTTTTCTGCGTCAGAAATGTTTCTCTAATTACTGTACTAGTTATTTATCAAGACGTCACAGTAAGTGAAAATTATCATGGTAAATAGCAGCTGCGTTTGACTTCCTTCATGATAATTATAGTCTACTGAGCAGACAGTATATTATATGAAACACTATACTGATGTTTTCGCCACGGCAATTGCTTGTGACAACGAGTCTAGGCGTTTAATTATTTGAAGTACAAGTAAGGGAACGTCGATCACAAGGGGATATGAAAGGTATCTTATAATTGTTGAAAATAACTGTATGGTTTTTACCACTTACGTAGTTTTTCTAGACGCTCTGGTGCCGGAATTATGTCCCACAGAATTTCTCTTAAGTGCCACTGACTGAAGCTGGCATATTCGAACATTATAGCTACTGTGGCACCGCACGTAACGCGATAAACAATCGGTAATTGTTTATGTGTTCCTCACTTACTGCAGTAAGTGTTCCACTGACCCATAACATCGACCTGTGAGGTGTACTGGTGTCAGGAATAGCCACGGTGGGCCGATAAATGGCAAGCTATTATCATCAATGATGAATCACACTGATGTCACAATGACTTATGGACAATATGTGAAGGGTGTTTCAACCCAGCGGACCGCTGCACGTTGACTTACTCAGCAGGACAATGCCCACCTTCAGGCACCTTCAAGCAAACTCTCCAAGATGTTGCTCCTTTAGAGTAAAACGCCAGGTCACCTATTGAAGATTGTGGGACACGATGAGCAGACGCTCGCACGACTCCTCTCAGCCACCCTGAATTACTGTGTGCGGACTGATCCTCGCAGTGCCGCAAGCATGAGCACAGGACGGTGATACCGCACCGCATCATCGGAACAGGCACATACTGTACTGACCTGTGTACACACTTGTGCTCACAGGCATCTGAACGTGTTTTCACCGCATCAACCGTCCACTGTACACCGCATTCTTTTTTAATGTTACATCACCTACTTTCCATGGTTTATTTCGTTCGATTTCCTTGAGTTTGGGCAGGTATTATAGGAGTTATTAATTACTAAACATTAGATAATCATTCTGGCCGGTCCTGTGTTGTAGGAGGGGCGTGCCTGCCTCTTACCCGGAGGCCTCGCGTTCGGTTCCCTGCCAGGTCAGGGATTTTCACATGAATCTGAAGGCGAGTTCAAGGTCCACTCAGTCTACGTGATTATTGTTAAGTAACTATTTGACGGTGAAGTAGAATCCCCGTCTAGGAAACAAAAAATAACGGGCTAGCGGATTCATCGTGCCGACCACACGACACCTCGTAATCTGCAGGTCTTCTGGCTGAGCAGCGGTCACTTGGTAGGCCAAGGCCCTTCGGGGCTGTTGCGTCATGGGGTTTGGTTTGAGGGAAATATATGAAATATCACCAAATTTAGAGAAGTAATGCGTTTTATGCGGCAGGTCTTTGCTAGTATTCCTTCCAAGATGTTTTTCATATGTGGAATTAGATGAACCTCCCTCTGACATGAAAAATAATGAAATGCTAATCTGGTTTCCTTTTGTACTTCAAAGCTTAGCTAGAATGGGCTTCGTACCTACATCGTTTTCACATAAATTGTGAGGTTCCTAAGTGAGGTGTCGGAGTCAGCTTCCTTTCCATTGGTACTTCTTTCCTTTCTCTGACACACCCACACAGATAGGTCTTATAGCGACGATGGAAGAGGAAAGGGGAAGGAAGGAAGCGACCGTGGTCTTAATTGATACAGCCTCAGCATTTGCGCGGTGTGAAAATAGGAATCCACGGGAAACCAGCTTCAGCGACGCCGACCGTGGGGTTCAAACCCACCGTCTCCAGAATGCAAACAGATAACTATTTGACACAAACCGCGCAGGCACTTATTCGGTGTTCTATTTCCAGAACAGAAACTTAGTGAAGGTGAACTGGCGATGTGAAAGAAGAGAAATTTGTAACGCACATTGTATAAGAAATGTTAGCTATCTAGAAAAGATATTTTCAAAAGATGACGCTCACGGTCACACTGGTACTAGAGGTGAAGTTGAGGCTGGTGTGATTATCGTGAGAATCAAACGTCAAGCAGAGCAACGTGGAAACGTGCCCTCAGCCGCGATAATTAAGGAACACGTAGGACGAAGTAGTTGGAAATCATTTACATTATAAATTGCAGTGTGAAAATTGGGCGATACGTTCTTGTGGACGGCTAATAATTGTGGACGAATAATGCTCAAATCAACGATTCGTGGACATATAAAAAAGAGGCCTGGAAATTATAGTGGAAATAAATAAAATAAATGGAAAGGTTGTGGACTAAACGTCTGAGTATCGGAATGTTTTCGTTCAATAGACGCACTTCAACTCACACTGCATGTTATAAACGCACTGGTACCAATATGGATGTTGTTTTGACTATTATTTGGAATAACTCTCAACCTATTCCATGTGCAGTTGCACAAAGGTCAACATAAATTAGTCCTCCATGAAGCAATATTGCATTCTAATAGCTTCTATCGCTATTTTCAGAAGTATCACTAGGAGCTACACAGGTGCTGTATCGACATTTGTAAATGATTACTGCAATTGCGCGATATTTTATACCAGTCATTAACATGTAACAAACGTGTAATATCGGGGGTTATGTTGTTCCATATGGATTACAAATAAACAAAGCAAAGCCCATGGCGCTGGAGTCCCGATGGGCGTTGGCTTATCACGCGACCGCTGCCAACCCCGGAGGCCTCCAGATAATGATGTGACGCATGGTCAGTGACGCGAATCCTCTAGGCCGTTATTCTAGGTTTTCTAGACCGGGGTCGCCATCTCACCGTCAGATAGCTCCTTAATTGTAATCACGTAGGCTGAGTGGTCATCGAACCAGGCATCAGGTCCAAGTAAAAATTTCTAACCTTTCCGGAAATCGAACCCGGGAACTCTGAGTGACAGGCAGGCATGCTACGCTTACTCCTAGTGATGGGATAATCTAATACTTCTAATAATTGAATAACCTCTATTTAAATATTCGAATAAAATAATCGAATGTTTCAAATATCATGTATTTGTATCGCATAGAATACTCCGATGCGTCATGAGAAAAGTTTTCGGTTTAAGTGTATCGGATGGATAATCATTTGAAATAAGCGAGTAGATAAATTCTTACGAAAAATAGAAATACACCTTTTTCTTCAAATGTGGGCGCGTGGGCGCGTGATGCAGTATATTAATCTATGTATTTTAAATAATGGCATCTGAATGCATGACTCATTCACATGTGTGAAGGATGAGTTCTCATTATTTTCGGAAGGCTTATCAGAGACCGTTCGTCCAACTCGCCGCATTCCCAGACCTAGACTCATTTATTTTATGTACCACCAGGCGAGTTGGCCGTGCTGTTAGGGCCACGCAGCTGAGGGCTGAAGCCGAGATATGGTGGGTTTGAACCCCATTGTCGGCAGCCCTGAAGATGATTTTCTGTGGTTTCCCCTTTTAACGCCAGGCAAATGCTGGGGATGTATCTTAATTAAGGCCACGGCCGCTTCCTTCCCACTCCTAGCCCTTTCCTATCCCATCGTCGCCATAAAACCTACCTGTTTCGGTGCGACGTAAAGCAAATTGTAAAAAAAAAAAAAAAAAAAAAAAAGTCAACAAGAAGAAGAACGCCTGTAGAATACTTCGTACTTCAAATTAGAATTCTCAATAGGAACTAATTTCATTTCTAACTTCGACAGAGAGATTTTTAACTCGTCCTCGTCTTAAGAGCAACTAACGCAGCTCCCGGCAGTGCGGCCACCACATATCCTACCTAAACGCCAATCTACGCACCTACCGAGGCATCCACACATGCAAGCCTCCTCCGGTGCGGACGTAGCCTAAGGGAATGGAGACAGGTAATTTTAATTTCCTTGTGATGAGATTGATGAGCTGATGACAACATTAATATTACTTTTCATCCGTTTATTTCGAAGGCATTCACTATTCAATTGCCCCAGTCATTCGAATGGGAGTTCAAATTAATCGAAAAAATGAACGACTGGAAAAAATTACTTAATAACAAAAAATAATGAAATGAAAAATAATAATGGAATAAGCGATTTTTTATATTCGATTATCACATCACTACCTATTCCACGACAACGGCAATCCATATGGATTACTAATGCGTCCCAAACATTTGTAGAATCTACATATTGTAAAATTGTAATTTACTGTGGTTTATAGGAGCGTAATGTCCAGTAGTCTGTAAACTTACGTTGTGGAATTAGTGGGGTCGAATTTCACCGTCAGTTCCCCTAAGGATGTCCTTACGGGGGTGAAATATTCCGAGAGTAGAAGTGCTGGTCTTCTGAACCCAAGTAGGCGGGTTCGATCCCAGCTCAGTCCGGTGTTATATGAATGTACCCAGGATGTGAGGATCGTGTCTTTAGATTTAACTCCCATAGAACAAAATGCTGCCATCTTGGTGTCTACCAAAACTGTAAAAGTTGCTAATTCGAATAAAAAATTATTATTATTATTATTATTATTATTATTATTATTAATACGGGAATACCATGGTGGCCAGAGGTGTAAAAGGGTGCAGGAATGAATGGGTGGATAGAGAAAAGATTAAATAGTAATTTAAAACTTTATAATTTGCGATTATGTTTTTTTCTTAGTTTTTTCTTTTCTTTCCAAACTTTACACTTCACTAAGCAAATGACAGATAATCAGGTACAAGGTCTAGCTCGTGAGCTCGAGAAACACTATAAGAAATGTGTAGAACATGATTTAACAACCTGAGCTTGAAGCTCCCCAGTTACAATTTTAACAAGAGCACCACTGCTTTCTTCGATAAATACTCGAGGAGACTGTAGCTCCAAAATTTACAACATCAGAAGGAGCGACTTGCTCCACACAATTACTCACTAGGAGAATATTCTAGAAAATTTACAAGTTCCAGTCCTTCTTTAAGGCACAATCTACATTTTACCGAAAACCAGACAGTATTCACTGTCTTATCTGCTCAATAGTCGAAATTACATAGAACAATATAATGAAAAATAGTGAACTTTAACAGGTGCAATCGGTGCCCATTCTACCTGGCCTTTGTTAGAAAAAGAAAAGGTTCAAGTTACTGGCCGAAAATCAAAATGTTAAGAGGCGAACTCTGGCAATCCTTGAAATTCAGATGAAAATACTTAAAATTCTATGTGGGCTTATGGCCCGATAATACAGAGGCTAAGCCTATACTATGGAGGTGACTAAATGAAAGGAAAATGTTCAATTTACAGAATTAAAGATTACAAAATCACAGTCACCTGAATATCAAATTGAAAGGGAATACAAGAGGGTTCACACTCTGTATTCCTTAAGTTCTTTAGACTGGTTTGAAAGGTTACATCTAGAAATAAAAGTTACATTACGAAAGAACTTGAAACCTTCATCCGAACGATATTTCTATTACATGATTACAGGGAGTCTGCCATTACCTTGAGCTGGTGGACCTCCCGACCCTGCCTCCGCTACGAACGCACACTAAACCTCTTGAGTGAAGCGATCGAAAGACAATATGGCCTGAAATGTCCCAGCTTTTGTAGCGGAGGGGAAGGTTCCAGATTTCTCTGGGCCGAAGCCCTTACACACACCCAATTTCCATTGGACAATCAAATAAATATCAACATTTTCTCATTGGTGAATTAAATGTATAAAATTCCCTATTGGCTACAATATTAAGTTGGCGGGAAGAAATAACTTTGGAACACCAAAAACAATTTACAAACAATTCAGTTTTACCAACTAATGACTGTAAAATTTATCTTGAAATGTCCATCCTCTCATCAGAGGGAGTACCTAGGTTGACAGTAGAGACCTCTGTCGGAAAACGTTCAAACCTTCTACCACATCGTTTAAAGTACAAGTTGAAGATGGCTGTCTAAAAGGCGCTTATTATTATTATTTCGTATGGCAAAAACAAGGATACATTATAAGTACATGTAAATACATATTTCTTAAATAAGTATGTGATTTACAAGTCAGCATTCAAAACTTAATGTCCAGACTTTTCAGCCAGTCCACTGCTTCTGTAGAGGCACTATGTAATTCTTTAATGGATCCATTGAATCTTCTTTTTGGGCAGTCCATAACAACGTGCTGGATGGTCTGAGGCACATTATCACAGTCGCAGAATGGGTCTTCAGATTTTCCCCACTTGTGAAGCCAGAATTTACACCTTCCATGATTTGTTCTGATTCTGTTTAGAGATGTCCATTCCCTTCTCAGTAAGTTGAAACCAGGAGGAGCTCTACAAGGATGGTGGATTAAACCCAGGTGGTCAGGATTTGAAGAGGTCCATTCTTCGCGCCAGATCTCATCAGCATCAAAATGTGTTTCCAGGAGCTTCTCGCCTAACTTCCATGATGGGTTTCTGGACTTTAATCTCTTCAGTTTCTGAGGGTTGCAGTTCTGATGTAGGGGCAGTTGAGGGTTACTGCGACATTTCTGCCATTCTCTTACTAGAGCCAGTTCTCTTCGTATGTGAGGGGGATGGATGTTGGATAAAACGGGTAACCATTTTAGGGGTGTCGATTTGGTGGTGCCTGATATTGTCCTCATGGTATCATTCAGTTGTGTATCAACTTTTGAAGTATATACACTGTTAAGCCACACAGGGCAGCAGTATTCTGCAACTGGATAGATCAAGGCAAGAGCTGATGTTCGTAGTACTGTCGCGTTTGCTCCCCATCCTGTTCCACTGAGCTTGTGCAATATGTTGTTCCTTGTTTTTATCTTGGCTGCAGTGTTAGAGAGATGTTGCTTATATTATTATTATTTGGCGTATGATGAATAATGACAACCCATAAACTATTTACACAACCAGTGAAAGATGAGTACAAAGTAAATACAAATTATCATATCTATACAGTCAAAGAAAGCAATTTACAAAGTTTGAAAGTACAAGAAGAAAACACAATCTATTTACATCGCTATCCACCTATCAACTCTGACAGTTCATATATACACACTGAGTGCGAGTGATGTACATGTCACTAAATGTGAATGTCCAAACCCGCCACCCATTTCACTGCTTCGGGTGTTGCTGTGTTGAGGTCTTCCATGGTGCCAGTGAAAGCACGGAGTGGACATTCCTGCACTACATGTTTCATTGTTTGTCGAACCTCCCCACAATCACAGTATGGAGAAACTGACCAGCCCCAGGTGTGTAAAGTGGATGCTGTTCTACCTACTCCACATCTCATGCGGTTTAGTCTACTCCAGGTGCAACGTGGCAGATCAAAGCCTGCCAGCTTTGTGGATGGGTTATTAATATCCACTGTTGCCCGAGCTGGGGATAAAGACCACTCTGTTAACCATTTAGAGGTGGGGTTGAATTCACTAGATGTTATCTTCATGGCTGTCTTCCAAGCAGGCTGGCGAGACTTCAGGCGTGTGCATTTCTGTCTGATATCCTCATGAACAGGTAGACGTTCATTCTTTAGCATTCTGGTCCATAGCTGAAAAAGGGCCGTCTGTCTCCTGATATGTGGAGGTAGTATATTGCTGAGAACCGGTAACCATTGGGTCGGTGTAGCACGAAGTGTACCAGTTATGATTCGCATGGTTTGACGAAGTTGTGAATCTACTAGCTGTGTGTGAGCACTGTTAAGCCAAACACCAGAGCAGTATTCTGCTGCAGAATAGACTAAGGCCAGAGATGTTGTCCTTAATGTGTTTCCATCCGCTCCCCAGGAAGAACCAGCCAATCGTTGGAGAATGTTATTACGAATTTTTAGTTTGTTGGCGGTTTTCTGCAGATGATTTTTGTACGTAAGAGACCTGTCCAATGTTACTCCTAAGTAACTGGGATTGGCACAATATTGTAGTTCATGGCGCTTGAAGAATACCCTTGGATGGTGGTTTGCTTCTGCGTTGTTCAGATGGAATGTAGATGTCACTGTTTTCTGTGGATTGGGATGAAGGTACCATCTTTGAAAGTAGTCATCCAACAGTTCAAGGTCTCGGTTAAGAACTATTTCAGCTTCTGCGAAGTTGGGTCGTTGAATTGTAAGGCAAATATCATCCGCATATACGAACTTTCGGGACACTGTTTCAGGCAGGTCGTGGATGTATAAGTTGAAGAGAGTAGGAGATAGAACCGACCCTTGAGGCAGACCATTGTTGACTTTGTGGAATTTGCTTCTGTTGTGTTCTGAATGAACTTGAAATAGTCGGTTGCTTAACATTCTGTCAATTAGTGTAGTAATTTTTAAGCAAGGAACAGCTTTAATCAGTTTAAGCTTATATGAAAGTGCCCGATCCATTGTGACGCCCAGATACTTTGAATATGGGTTATACTTAAGTTTTTGGCCTTTGAATTCGACCTGAGGTACATAGTTGGCTTTTTGGTTGTCTAGGTGGAAGCAGCTTACTTCAGTTTTGTTCAAGTTAGGTTTGAGTAAAAGGCGCTTAATTTAAATGCACGGAGCGGGTGCATCACCGGTACCATTATTATTATTATTATTATTATTATTATTATTATTATTATTATTATTATTATTATTATTATTATTATTATTAATACCTTCTCTGTTCCTATCCTTTTTTCCATTTGTCCCGGGTCATCACTAATGTGGATTGAGCTTTCTTTTTACGGCCGAATGACCTTCCTTACGTAACCCACTGCGGGTGTATTCACTATTGCGTGTTTGCCTACTAAAAGTTAATGTAAAATTTAACAAGGTTATATTTTCTTTTCAAGATTAAGTAATAACAAAGAACAGGTACTTAGTAGCCGAAACACAATTTGAAATGTACAATTACAGGGGTTACAGAGTTTGGGCTTCGAGCCCTGAGTTGACAATTCTTGAGCAACTAGCCCAACTTTCCGATATACAAATTTTAACAACGGGGCAGAAGACCCCAATCAAACCCTGGAGCACTTGCTCCAAATTACACAGTAAAGCCTCCTCGAGGCACACAACACTCCGTTTCCAAAAGAGCCACTCGCTCTTTAATTTAAGCCTCTCCCAGGCCACACCAAACTCCACCTTCAAGTTGTCCTCAACGGACATAAACACAGGGGTAAAATACCCAATCTACTGAGGTCTATTAAATGAAAAGCGGTTTAATTAAATGACCTCTAAAACAATTTGAGAGGAGGCGAATTTGCACTCCTAATACACTTTGATTTTAAGACGTACTTTGGCTCTTAGGCCACTGATGCAAGGGCTAATCCCATACTACAGAGGCCTCTTATAGGGTAACGCCCCTCTCTCAGGCCAGGAGATCTGTTGCGATGATTTGAAGTGCAGAGAAGGGTGAGAGGGAAGCAGTCGTTGCCTATGAAAGGAACTATTCCATATTTGCCTTAGTGAAGAGAATGGAAAACAACAGAAAACCATTACCATTCCCGTGTTTAAAACTCTGTTTCATGCCATAGCTGTACGGTGTTGCGTGTTTCTGTGATGTGTATTAGCGTGAGGTGTTATATGTAAATAAGATGTGAGATAAGACGATCACAAACTCCCAGCCCCTGCACTAGAGAAGTTATTTAAATGTGCTGGGGATCTTATGAACCGAAGACCACTACGTTGATCATTCAACGAAGGAGCCGGACATTATTATTATTATTATTATTATTATTATTATTATTATTATTATTATTATTATTATTATTATTATTATTATTTCGTGCCAGCCCTGTCGAAGCCTCTTCGGTATTATCTGGAAGGAACTACGTAGTGTGAAAAATGGCAGCTTCCAGCCTGAGGACATAGTGACAGCCTGCTATTCTCTTCTTCATCTGTTTCCCCGCGCACCTTCTGGAACACGAAAGGAGAATGTTCCATGTCTAGCCGAGCCCCGAATGTTCTAGTACCGCACCATCAGGCTATAAAGGGGGCTAGCTGCAAACTTGAAGTCAGTATTGGAGCTGAGTACTGGGACTATAGGTGTGTGTGAGTTGGTTAGTAGTTTGGCAGTGAATGGTGACAGAGTATCTGTGAGGAGTACTGTACGTGTATTCCTTGGAGTGCTGAGCGGAGTACTGTGGGTGTACTGCCTTGAAGTACCGTCGGCTGTAGACCGACGTCGAGTCTGTGCGCGGAACACCAGCCGTGAGTAGAATTTGAGCAGTGTTAACTGTCGTTATTGTGAGGAATTTTGTAGTGCTGGCTGGTACTGTCGAGTTGTGACCGCTGTTTAGTTGTCAGTGCTGAGTAGTTCACTGTGTACAGCGGCCACTCGAACGACTGTGTTGACTTGGTGAATTACTGGACTTCCTCTGGAGTCGAGCTTTTGAACAGTCATCATGCGTTGTGGTGGTCAGCAGCCTTCTGTCCATACCTGACTGCGTGCAGCTGCTACAGTACATGCGAAGGTGGATCCTGTCAAGAAGAATTATCGCACTTTCAGTTAAAGACTGCTCAGCTGGAGTCCTGCTGTAAGAGACTTGTAAATGTACAGCAATTACTGGAGTGTGTTCCTGGTCATCCTAGAATTCAATTCCATCGATAAAACAGACAATATTATTTATATGAATATACTTTTTGTTTTAATACTATGAAAATGCTGGCGTCTTTTCTTATCTTGGGATCATTGAAAAATTAAATATATTTAGGTTGCCAAAAAAAAAAAACAAAAAAAAAACAGAGAGACATCTAGTGGTCTAGTATGGCACAAAGGACAAATACAGGAAACATTGAGAATCAATGCAATGGAACAAAAATCTGGAGAATGTCAAGGCGACACGAACACAAACGCTTTCAAACGTTGTATGGGAGCTCTTGTGTAACTTGGTTTACGTATCTCCTTACCTCCTTATAAAGTCTGTTTTCTCATTTCCTCCTAATGTACCTAATTGTCTCATAATTTATATAATCATGATTCGATTAGTTCCATTTATTTGTTTGTTATTTTTACAGTATAGTTAACTTAATGCAAATAATTTTACAGCATGTATGATGGTAAGGTCATCCGACTATTTTTAATTAGTAGCTTAAATACTAGATGTATCTGTAGTTATTGTTCCTAATATAATTATATACAGGATGGCCATGAAATAACGAGAAAATATTTGATAAAGTAATTAAGGAACAGCCCCCAGCATTTGCCTGGTGTGAAAATGGGAAACCACGGAAAATCACCATCAGGGCTGCTGACAGTGGGGTTCTAAATCACTGTCTCCGAAATGCAAGTTGATAGCTACGTGACCCAAACCGCGCGGCCATTCACTCGATTTTCTTCTTCTTTTTACTATTTTCTTGCTGCTTTTCACGCACCCTGATGTGGTGGCGCGTGGATTCTGTGTCGTAATGTGAAGACATCCTACTTTGCCAATTTTTAACCAGGAGCGTATTTTATAACAGCGAGAGACGTGTGCTGAAAATTTAATTGGAATGTTGAAGCTAACACACGAGTTCAGGAACAGATCGTCAAACGCACTGCTTCCTGACAAACTTCGAAAGCTTATGGACCATTACGGATAAGAACTACTAGTTATAAAACGATGACTTTGTCTTTTGTTGTTAAAGCTCCAGAGTAGTCTTAAAAAACATAAAATTGACTTAAAATGCTTCCAGGTACTAACATAAGTACAGAACTGGTGTTTCTGGCTACGGTGATATCTGCTGATGACCCATTTAATGAAGAATTTCCATTTATAGAAATCAAAGAGCTACAGGATATTCACTATGTTAAACATTTAAAAAAATCCTTTGCTTACGAACACGGCAACAATAATTTTTCATGAGCATTATGGGGTGATTGTGAACGAACGCATTTACAACAGATTCTTATAAAGCGCAGATTTTCTGTCCAAAATAACCTTTTTTACTAGTTGTTTTACGTCGCACCATTATAGATATGTCTTATGGCGACGATGGTAGAGGAAAGGGATAGGGGTGGGAAGGAAGTGGCCGTGGCCGTAATTAAGGTACAGCCCCAGCATTTAACTGGTGTGGAATTGGGAAACCATGGAAAACCATCTTCAGGGCTACCGACAGTGGGGTTCGAACCCACTATCTCCCGAATACTGGGTACTGGCCACGATTAAATGACTGCTGCTATCCATCTCGGTTCCAAAATAATCAGTGACGAAGTGTCTATTATATGGGACTTCAACGTAAGGTACTCACACAAGTATACTTCCACAAAACAATAATGTAATCTATCACCATAAACGATTGATTGAATGCTTTATTTATCTTGGCAAGAGGAGGTTCCCTTGCATCTACTGTAGCTACGGGTAGGTTGATAGATTACTGACCTAGTTTATTGAACTTAAAAACATTCTGTGTGTATAAATTAAACAAGTTACTTGTGGCTCATACAGTATATTTTAACGTTGACTTACGTTCTTGACAACGGGTGGACCGGGAGAGTTGGCCGTGCGGTTACGGGCGCGCAGCTGTGAACTCGCATCCGGGATATAGTGGGCAGCCCTGAACATAGTCTTCCGTGGTTTCCCATTTTCACACCAAGCAAATGCTGGGGCTGTACCTTAATTAAGGCCACGGCCACTTCCTTCCCATTTCTAGACCTTTCCTGTCCTATCGTCGCTATAAAACCTGTCTGTGTCGGTGCGACGTAAAGCAAATAGCAAGAAAGAAAAAAAACTACAGGTACCTGGAAAGAAAACTTGTAAGACGCTTTGGGTAGAACAAGTATATCGCCAATAGTATTTAACTTACGACTGTTTTTAATATCTCAAATGACAGGTAAAAGAGGAGGCTATCAGAAACTTAGTTTTAATAAAATAGCTCTTCAATTTAAGGCGAAATTTGTGCTAAATATATGACGTCACAAGCATACTCTGTTATAAGATGGCGCTGTGTTGACTCGCGCGCTCATTTCTCGTATCACAGACCAATACTACACCGAGTCATTACCCATATTGCAAGTGTACCATGTTCTATTGAATACAGTTGAAGTCCGATAGTGCGGCATGTTCGGGACCGACCCGGTGCCGGATTACCGAAAATGCCGGACTATCGGGCGGTACCTCTTACTAGGATATAGGTTAAGGCGTACAGCGAAAACAGCTGTAACACGGCGTTTTGCAGTAAAATCATTTTTTTTTAATGTCGTAAATGGTTGACGAGCCAATTTTAAATTCATTCAACAAAATATTTCTATTATCACCTTCCTCCAGGCGTTTGATGTTTTCCAGTTTCTGGTTGATGGTCAGAGTTTCGTGCTTACGTTTCTCTCCTGATTTGGAACTTGAAGAAGGTTTCGGTTTCGAGTACATTGTCACTGCTTAAATACCAACGAAACTTCCACAGGGCACTTTGATATGTATGTTCACCACACTACTGCTCTACTGTAATACGGATCCTAGATCGCAAGAAAATATACTGCAGCTAAAAGTGCTCGCAACCAAAACGATGAACTGAACCTGTGTGTTGTGACAGCCAACAATGCAGATTGTGTCTAACAATAGCAGACCGGGCGAGTTGGCCGTGCGCGTAGAGGCGCGCGGCTGTGAAGCTTGCATCCGGGAGATAGTAGGTTCGAATCCCACTATCGGCAGCCCTGAAAATGGTTTTCCGTGGTTTCCCATTTTCACACCAGGCAAATGCTGGGGCTGTACCTTAATTAAGGCCACGGCCGCTTCCTTCCAACTCCTAGGCCTTTCCTATCCCATCGTCGCCATAAGACCTATCTGTGTCGGTGCGACGTAAAGCCCATAGCAAAAAAAAAAAAAAACAATAGCAGACGCGTAGTGGACACTTCCGCGTGGTTTCGCACCGCGCCGTGCGCTTTAACCGTCACAAAAAATTAACATAAAAAATCCTGGAATGGTGCCGGACCATCGGGCGTTCCGGACTGCTGGAAGCCGGACTAATGGAATTCTACTGTAACATTTATTACGCACATCATATGGTTATTTCTAATAAGTAAGTCTACAAACCCTCAAAACCCTGCGGTCTTTACCATAGTGACAGCCTACCGCCAATCTTTAGAACTAGACTTGTTAAGACGACTCCTGCTGAGCCAGATAGCCTGCAAATACTGTAATGTTACGTGGTCAGCGTGCCATCCTTTATCGTATCCCTTGGCTATCCCAACCGGTTCCATTGCTTCTCATATCAACAGCTGTTCACGAGGCTGGGTTAACACGGTTAAACCCACATTTTAGAAATAAAATGTTCAGACTGGCTGAGAATGGAATCCTGGTCGTCTGAGTAAAATGCAGGCAACCTACCCGTACATGACAGTGCTGGGAAGCATAAGTTTGTGTACTGAGTCAGCGCCTACAAACCTACTACTGGTACGAATAAAATAATCAGTTCTCTAGATTTTGACGAGATGAGACCTCTTAGATAAATAAACCTTTTACATGTCTCTCAGTCATGGCCATCTGTCAGTACTTCACATCACAGCCTGAATGGTTACTAGGTAACATCGGGTCACACTTTTTGTATCAATAATTACGTGGTGAAAATGTTCAGATGACCTCCCAGCCGTCAGCGATATTAATGTTACAATTTTTTTAAAAAAAAGGAGAAAGATAAAATCTTAGCCCTGGGGCCATATCCCCTCCTCACATTCCTGTCCTTTTATAACTATCTCCCTCTGTCATCACCTCTTCCATAACACACTCAGATTTGTTGTTCAGAGAGAGGGTCTTCACTTTAGGTGGCCGGCGTCACACCGTTAGGGTGGGGAATGAAAACTTTCAATACAATAGCGTACCGATCGGCAAAATCCCACTTTCTTCCCTTAATGGTGACCATATCTTCCAGTCGACTCATCCAACTGCTTTCCACTCCCGCACGGAATCTGAATGATTATCAATATCCCTGTTCACTTATGTGCATTACTGGACAATCGGATATATGTACGGATGTTCCACTCGGAGATAACTATCTTGAAAGTATTGTATGTCTATGTTCAGTCCTCAGCCCGAAGGCTGGTTGGATCCTCAACAGCTCCATTATTAACTGTCTTAGATGGCCTACGTATCACTGAAGAGGCTTACTATGGAACTGAGGAATGAGATAGTTCCTCATTGATTTCCTCACCGAGCCAGAAAATAATACTACATATCTGCCTGCCAAGCCCACTGAAGTGCATGCACAAACCGACCCTATGAGCAACATTTTCACACCATTCATAGCAGGGACTGGCTGCATAAGGAATGATATTTCTAGCATCGTCCATATCTCAGTCACTTTCTGATTGTCAAACCCCCCAAACCCCATGGCTCTACAGCCCTTAAAGGGCCCTGGCCTACCAAGCGACCGCTGCTCAGCCCGAAGGCCTGCAGATTACGAGGTGTCATGTGGTCAGCACGACGAATCCTCTCGGCCGTTATTCTTGGCTTTATAGAACGTGGCCGCTATCTCACCGTCAGATAGCTCCTCAATTCTAATCACGTAGCCTGAGTAGACCTCGAACCAGCCCACAGATCCAGGTAAAAATCCGGGAATCGAACCCGGGACCTCCGGGTAAGAGGCAGGCAAGCTACGCCTAAACCATGGGGCCGGCTCATATTGTTAAAGCCATGGATAAAATTAAAACAGGTCAACATTGTTCTAGGCAATGCCAAAAGACATAGCGCACTGTAAACACCAGGTCTCACCAGCAAAGAGTTATAACTAGTAAATCTCGTTGCTAGCTTTATGTTACAATTCATATCGTTTTGTGGGGCATGCTTTCAAAGTGTACGTCTTATTTCATGGCGTGTAACTTCGGAACGTCATCTTACACTTCAAATATCGCAATAAACATGACTGCTTGGAAGATCTTCGAATAGGTATAATAACATTGGTAAGTTATGCCAATGTGTAACATTCCTCACCTGAAGTATTGGTCGTAAAGTTCAATAAAACCTGTACGAAGTGAAATATAGAAGCTGCATTATCCAAGTGTACCGCGGAGCATGTCTAACAAAGGTTTAGACCTCACAAAGCGCTACAAGTGGTCGCTTGTGGCTGGCCTTCTGCACACAGACAACTTGGACAGCGGCCAACTGACCTATTGAACACTGCTGCCAAGCGACCACAAGCAATAATTGTTTATACACACTCATCTCAAGATTTATAATTGCACATTTCATTTGAATATAAATGTGTTCATTTATCTGGAGTTTCAGACGTTGTTCTCTTCATATGCAAATTCTCTTTCATATTGAGACTGATAAACAACAGGCGTAAAAAGAAATTGTGCGGCGCTGAGTAGTTTGTTAGACGGTAGAGCGCTGGCCTCTGGCATATTCGATCCTGGCTTAGTGCGATGGTGCTCAAATGCGTCAGCCTCGTATGAGTAGATTTATTGGCACGTAAAGGAACTCCTGCGGGACAAAATTCCAGCACCTCTAGGCGTCTCTGAAAAACAAAAAAAAAATGTAGTTACTTGGGCTTCAAGCTTGGACATTATTATTAAACATTAAACATGATTATTAAATAATATTGTTCTTTATTTTACATTCCACGAACTACATTTTATGGTTTACGGGCACGCTAAGGTGCCGGAATTTTGTCTCACAGGAATTGTTTTTATTACCAGTAAATCTACCGACACGTGGCTGACGTATTTTAATTCAAGTACCTTCAAATACTACCAGAGTGAGCCACTCAGCCCGGCTACAGACAAAATTAAAAAGGATATCGATTAATATATAACCTTCTTCAGTTATTACAGTTATTTCTGAGTTCACTGGAGCCATCCTGGCTCATTTTGATTTTGGCCGTGAATTTAAAATCGGATACCTTTCTTGATGCCAGGTGACTTTTTTCTGGCGAAAATTCTAACCCGAGATCGACCAGGAATTTAACCTCAGCCGTATTGGTTGAGTGCCAGTAACTGGGCCATGTGCTAAGGACGTCGCTCACAGATGAACAAAATATACAGTACATGTTATTAAAGAACCAAAATCACACAAAACAAAACTCAGTGTTGCTACAAACCCGAAGGGGCTCTTGTATCAAGTGCCCATTGCTGAGCCCGATGGCCTGCAGATTGCGAGGTCGCAGGTGGTCAACGCGACGAATACCTCTCCCAGTTATTCTTGGCTTTCTTGACCTAAGCTGGTATTTTACCGTCAAATATCTTCGTAACTGTTCTCACGTAGGCTGAGAGAACCTCGAATTAGTTCTCATATCTGGATAAAAATCCCTGCCCTGACTGGTGTTATTAAATAACCATATTATGGAACAGTCAATGTAACGTGCGGGCCTAAAACAGCCCTGTGTATCGTACAAGTCATGACTGTAGGAAGGCCATGTGGTCGGTGAGATGATATCCTCATCTTTCAAACCCTGGGTTGATTCCGTGGGGCTGAACGAACAGCATTCCACCCCTCAGTTCAAAATTAAAGTCCTTGGACGGAACGGGAATGGAATTTGGGAGCTCCAGATAAGAGGAAGCGAGCAAGCAACCATGTAGTTTTACTTGACTGTTAATGTTGTGACCAGCACTATCAATCAAACAAGAGGAAAAGACGCTATCACTACACGAAGTGGATGACTTAACTTTTTTTTCAGAAATAGAATTATGAATGTATTTTCTGACTTCGGCGATCCACTTCATTTTCTTGATAGTTTTGTTTAATCAGTCAGGTGTCCGGCATTCTTTTGTCATTTCATCATGTCATGTATTATGTTCTATATCAGTTTGGTCTCTTGTCTACTCTGCAGCCTACATCATTCTTCTGTTTCTGTTTAACTGGGTTCTAGAATTTTTCTGATAGTTATTCTCTCTACTCTCTTGATATTTTCTAATTCACCTTTCCTATTTTAACAAATATTTCGGATTTAGTATTATAATGTCTCTCGTTGGTGTTACTGATAACAATGTCTTATTATAGTTCAGTGGTATTCAAACTTCTTGGTTGGTGTACCCCCAAATCCAGTTGTTTTACCTTCGTACCCCTAATGTACGAGTATATTGCGATTATACAAGACATAATAAATTATTGTTGCTGGATGCTAAATAATATTAACGATAATCGTAATCAACATAATTTTCCGCAGCTTATCCCGCTTAATCTCAGGGTCCCTGGGAGCACTGAGGCATGAAAGAGGCCGGGGATTTAAGGTCGCACGTCCTTCCTGACACCACGGAATATTCAACCGAAAATCCCACTCCAGCAACACCAGGAATGAAGCCATGGTCGCCGGCATGACAGGCAACCAGATAAGCACCACCTTGCTCCCCAATAATAACAATAATGTATTGCGTATATATTGTCACTGGCCAAAAGAAAACTCGTAACTCCTTCGGAGTAAAGTTTACAGAGGAAGTCCAAAACCGAGCGGTGAGCAATGACCGGAGAACTGCTCCTGGCATTTTCATTGACTAACGATAGCCCAGTTAATCGACCACCGGAGTCTTGTGTTCCTTTCTCAGGAAACTCGGCAAGCCTTCACAAAACAGATGGAGAGTGAGTGGAATTACAAGATTTTCTTTGCATAGCAACGATATAATATGTGAGTAGAATGATGAATGCAACAATTACTATTATACTATATAGACCTACATTGCTTTCTTTGTTTCTTTCTTTCTTTCTTTCTTTCTTTCTTTCTTAATCTGTTCATCTTCCAGGGTTGGTTTTCCACCCGGACACAGTCAGGGATCCCACCTCAAGGGCGGTATCCTGGAGCGTGAGACATTGGGTCTGGGGTTACAACTGGGGAGAATGACCAGTACCTCGCCCAGGCGGCCTCACCTGCTATGCTGAACAGGGGCTTTGCGGGGGGATGGGAAGATTGGAAGGGATAGACAAGGAAGAGGGAAGGAAGCGGCCGTGGCCTTAAGTTAGGTACCATCCCGGCATTTGTCTGGAGGAGAAGTGGGAAACCACGGAAAACCACTTCCAGGATTGCTGAGGTGGGAATCGAACCCACCTCGACTCATTCGACCTCCCAAGGCTGAGTGGACCTCGTTCCAGCCCGCGTACCACTTTTCAAATTTCGCATCAGAGGCGGGAATCGAACCCGGGCCTCCGGGTGTGGCAGCTAATCACACTAACCAATACACCACAGAGGCGGATTGAAGTGCATGAGTGGATTTCGAAATTAAAAAATGTAAAAGAGCAATGCAGCATGAATAATCATTTTTACACACCTAGTCAATGGGAGGTACACAATGACATATATTTTAGGAAGGATAGGTCGGAAAGGAGACTCCGTGTTACAGTAGACAAAAACTAAATAAAAACAATATTTCATTGAAAACGGAAGCTACGATAAATTTGCGTACCCCTTGAGGCAACGCCGTGTACCCGATACGAGAGGGGTAAGATTAGGAAGGAAGCGGCGTGGCCTTAATTAAGGTACAGTCCCAGCATTTACCTGGTGTAAAAATGGCGCTTACATCACCTGTGGCTACTCCAACCACTACTCTTATACTTACATCTCCTTCACACAATATACATAACATTTGTTTGAGCGCCAGTTGCTTTTTTAAGAAAAACAACAAAATTCGGTAGAGCATACCTCTTATATCAATTATCTCAAGGCGTGAGGTGATAAACTCACATATCTGGCAATATACAGGGATATGGATCAGGACAATATTAAATTACTGTTGCATTTCCACAATTGAGGATTGTACATGGAACTGGAATCACTTATTATAATTAAAAATAAAACTGAGTTTATGACTAAATTTACGTCACAATGAACAATCATTTACGTCTTTTAATTTAACAAAAGAAATATATCGTGAGATTTGCGGTACAAAGAAAAGGAAAATTTAATCTAAACAAAAAAAGCTATTGGCATGAACTTGAAGTGAGATGTGATATCGCCGCTGATTACACTCTTCTTCATGTTATGAATGCATAACATGTCTGATGCTTTAATTACCTGTTGTCTGCATACACCGCTGTTGAACTTGAAAATTCTTGGGAAAACCTGTGAGCTGAAGTCGGGAGCCGTCTGTTGTAATCTTCTTATATAACAAGGAGTTGGCCTACATACCATGTACGCGTGTAGGGAGCTCCGATGTAATTACGTCCACTCAATATATTTTAAATAATTGGAAAATATTATTGAAACATCTTGTGAAGTCCATCCTCACAAGAAGATGATGTTTCTTTATCAGCATAGTACCCGTCTCTGCTCGGATACAAGCACCTCTTGTAGACCTCCTCGATTATTACCGGACCTCTTGAGAACACAACTCTTAGCTCTGACCATCACACTAAGACCACTTCTTCCATTTGATACATCAGACTGTTACATATGATCTCCACAATATCAACTGCTTATGAACTGAGTAAGAACAGAATATATAAAATCTAATGAATCTGGTTAATAATAATAATAATAATAATAATAATAATAATAATAATAATAATAATAATAATAATAATAATAATAATAATAATAATAATAATAATAATAATAAATACAGAATGGAGTCTGTAACCCTGTTGTACGGTTACAGAACGCCTCCCTCATGAAATAATCGATTAAATGAATCGATTGATTCATGAAATATATACATAATCACCTGAAATCTAGTACACCATAGATACATGTATAAAAATGCCCTTTACAAATTTGGTACATAGTATCATCCATCTGGATGTTCGTTGTTACACATATAAAACATTTATCAATTATCATTTTCACTTTGATTATACAGTATTATTTACATACAGATTACATTTCTTTCTCACTTCTGTCGTTTCAAACGTTCATTGAGTGTTCAAAAGTAATTCTCGAAGACATTTCATTATATACACTGTCTCCAAGCACTGGAGTTTATTGCACTACCGTGCCTCACTTATTATCACAACACACGCTAATTTCACTGAAGTCCTGTTCGCAATACCAGCTTCATAAAATATGGTGAATTAACATAATAATGAAAATTAATCAACAAACTCACATGATATATTTCTTAAGATTACTTATATTGTATGTGCCTACAATATTTCCTTCCTTGTCTTCTAATGAATAAGCACATTTCCCAATCCGTTTCACTACGGTGAAGTATCCCTGATATAACAAGAAAAACTTAGAAAATTGACCAGCTTCTGCTGATGACGGGAGTGGCACTCTGAGTAAAACCTTGTCACCAAGCTCAAATTCATCCAATTTAGTCTTTTTCTGCTGGCGAATACGTTTATCTCCTGCTTTCTTTAAATTCTCCCTAGCCAGCTGGATATAAAAATCCTTAGTTTTCTCCTCTCCCAAGTCCAAGCCTAACATACTCGCAATTTCATCAGTAGGCTTCCTGCCGTGATGAATTTCATAGGGCGTAAATCCAGTGGACTCGTGCAACGTGATATTACACCAACGTTCGACATTACTCAACTGTGAAAACCACGAGTTGTGTTTATCATGCACATATGCCCTAAATATACGTCCTATTTCACGCATCGTTCTTTCAACCATATTGCTTTGCGGGCAACGTACCGATGAAAATATAGTTTTGATCCCCAGTTCATTTAGTTTGGTATTCCAGATCTTCGAAATAAACTGGCTGCCATGATCAGATAATATTCTGAGGGGACAACCGAACTCAGGAATATATCTGTCCACGACCTGTTTGAGACAACCCCTCCCTGTAGCTTTCCTCAATGGGTACATCTTGACATATTTGCTGAAGGCATCAATCAAGACAAAAACAAATTGGTAACCATATCTGGATTTAACTAACGGTCCAAACAGATCAAAACTAATAAGCTTCCCGGGTCTGTCAACAATAACAGCCTGCCTGGGCCCCTCTAGAAGTCTAGTCGGGTGCTTAGAGCGTTGGCAGAGATCACACGTAGCGAGTATTTTCCTCACGTGCCTTCCCATATTCCTCCACACAAAGTTACCCTGAATAGCATATAAGACCTTATTTGCTCCAAAATGACCCAGCTCCTTATGATAAAACCAAATCATATCCTCTTGCAGGGCTTTAGGTACACATACATTGAACTTCCCAGAATAACATTTCCGAGTGAGAAAACCATTACATAACTTATACGTAAATTTACCGTTCACAAGAACAGTACCTGGTTCCTTATCTCTAAGCGAGGTCAACAGTCCCGCCAACTCTTCTTCTCTTTCCTGCTCGGACAACAGATAACGAAGTCTATCTCTTTCTGCAGTATTATCAGTCATCGAGCCAACACAAATCAAAATACCTTCTTTCACCTCTAAAGAGACAGTATTTTCCTCCTTAGGGAGATACCTGCTGAGAAAGTCAGCCATAACATTATCTTTCCCTTTAATATGACGTATCTTAAAATCATATTCACTTATGGCTAAAATCCAACGAGTCATATGATTACTAGTTAATTTATAAGTATTTAAGAATACCAAAGCCTGATGGTCAGTCCATATCTCGAATTTATTACCTAAAACATACATTCTAAACTTACTTAATGAATACATGATTGCAAGAAATTCAATCTCAGTGATCGTATATCTCTTTTCTGCCATACTGAGCCCACGGCTTGCCAAGGAAACTATGCCTAAATTGCCGTTATCATCTCTCTGACATAAACATCCAGCAACTCCCTTCTCTGAACCATCAGTCATGAGAATAAATTCACGATCTGACGTAGGATATCTCAACATAACAGCTTCATTAAATCCATCCTTCAACTTCTGGAAAGCCTCATCATGTTCTTTCCTCCACTTCCACTTCGCACCTCCTTTCAATAGCTCACGAAACGGCTCTAACAGCGCAGAATATTTACCCACAAAACGTCGAAAGTAATTACACATTCCCAGAAAAGATTTCAATTGCTTAACATTACGTGGAGTAGGAGTGTTGTTTATCTTGTCTAATCTCGTCTGTTCCGGTTTAACCCCCTGTTCAGATACAGTGTGTCCCAAAAATGTGATCTGTTGTGAACACAATGTCGATTTACTCAGTTTTAATGTAAATCCCCCTTCCCTGATTTTATGTAGAACAATCTGTAAGTGTTTCATGTGTTCCTCAAACGTGTGGGATGCTATAACAATGTCATCGATGTACATGGTCACAAAACTATCCGTATCTCTCCCTAATACTTTATTCATGGCTCTAACTAATGCTGCAGAAGAAGTACGGGTCCCGAAGGGCACCCTGGCGAACTGATACAAGCAATTCTTGTATGCAAAGGCCGTAAGTGGACGGTCACTTTCTCTAAGTGGAATCTGCCAGAAAGATGACGACAAATCAAAAGTAGAAAACCATTTTCTACCTTCAAAACGTTGAATAAGTTCCTCTACCGTCTCCGCCCTTTGCTGATCGGCTTCTATCCTCATATTCATTAATCTGCCATCAATGCACAGTCTTACCGTGTTATCCTTCTTAGGTATAATAACAAGTGGATTTAAATTAGGACTACATGATGGTTCAATTATATTATAATCTAGCATAATGTCAATCTGCTCTTCAACCGCGCTAGCGTATTTTAACGGAATGGGATATTTCGGTCCTACAAAAGTTGAGTTATCAATAACATTAAATTTGTGTTCGTAAAGATGTGTTCTACCAGGCCGATCGCTAAAAACATCACTATGTGATATCAATAATTCACACAATTCGCCCTTCTGACTTTCCGCTAAATTACATTTCTCCACTGTCTCATACAATTCATCTCTAGAATCTCTCTGTATGGACACATGGCAGACATCAATATTTTTCCTAATATTAGGAATTTCACAAGATCCTTCCGTACTAGAACACACTTTATTCGCACTAATTTCTGACAAAACATCATATGGTAAACTGACTTCCCTGCTACTCTTTCCCCAAATAAGATTGACATTACACAGATCAAAATTTAATTTAGCCTTGTGACACGTTAACCAGTCGGTACCTAAAATAACGGCATAAACTAAATTAGGCACTACTAAGCATGGTTGGAAAATACATTCTCCACTTATGCTAATGGGGACAGCTATTTGTTTATTCACTCTTTGAGACTTGTTTCCAACAGCTGTTACGATGAACGTATTCCTCACTGGAATTTCCGCTACCTCATACTTCTCTCTTAAAACTTCCTTATACAGCTTGGAATTTACACATGACTTCTCACTACCAGAGTACAACAAAATCTTAACTTTTCTGCCCCATATCAGCAGTTCAATCGTCGGTGTAACAGTAACACTACTTAAATTATCCTCATTACATAATATAAGATCACTTAACAAATCTTGCCTTATATCTAAATTTAAATTACACTTATAAAATTTTTTGTTTACGATTAAGTCGTCACTTAAAATATTTGAATTATTGCTACTTAGGTCACAATCATGTTCACTTACAACTATAGGCTGGTCGACATTAACATACTTATCTACCTTATACGTGAACTTACCATTTACGGACTGCCTCAGTGACCTGTTTATACAGTCCGTTGCGCGTTTAAAGTACTTGGTTCGGTTACGACTTGTTGGTTACACACCTCAGTCGGCCTCCCCTGTTGCCTATTTCCTCTAACGTCATTATTATTATTATTATTATGGCCTGTATTCTCCCGCCTCCCAGCTTCTGGTTGATTACCATAATCACGCCTCCCAGCCCTGAAATTTTCCGAACTATTTTGATAATTTCTCTCCCTGTGGAAATTATTATTAGGTCTCTCCTGATATTCTCTTCTGTAGTTACGATTATTCATAGTCCTGTCCTGATTATTAGATTGGTTACCCCTTCCTTCTACATTCCTATTTAGTGTCCTACTATTATTCAAGCTACTACCTAAAGCATCAAAACTTTCCAACAAAATCTCCATTTCCTTAATAGTCTCCACTCTTTGCATACAAACAGCTTCTCTTATTCTATCGGGATAGTGCTTAGCCATAAGTCTAACTATATCAGCCTCAGGTCCAATACATTCTAAATTTCTCCACACCAAAACATGAGCCAAAAAGTATTCAGTCATTCTAACACCCTCGTTAGAATTATACCTGCCAAACATTACTCTCTCTCTCTCTCTACTCTGAACACCTTCACTCCAAAATTTAGCCATGAATTTCTCCTTAAATTCAGTTAGACTAGACATCGAGCTTTTATATACTTGAAACCAAGACTTAGTCTCTCCTACGAAAGCATTAGATAAGATCTCCAATACAGTTTCCCAGCTAATAATATTGTCTCTTAATTGAACAGCAAATTTCTTCTCTACTACTCTCATAAATTCCATCGGGTTGAATTCTTTCCCAGAAAACTTAGGTAAATCATGATCTCTAGTGATTAAACCATTATTTACAATTATTTCACGTACATTCTTACTATCACGCACTTCTTGCTGGAGTACTCTCTGGCAACTCAGAAATTTTTCTTCCACTGTTTCCTCAGTCTTTTCTTGAATTTTTCTTAATTCCTCCAACTTTTTTTCCGATTCTCTCACCTTCTGTGATAATGATTTCTGCTCACTCCCTAGATCACCTACTTCTCCAAGTTTTCTTTCCACCAGTTCTACCCTACTAATACATTTCCTAGTTTCTTGCCCCACTGTATTGGTTATCTTTTCAAACCTTTCTTCTACTAACTCATTGATTTCTCCTTTATTAGACTCGATCTTGGCGCCTAATTCATCAATCTGTTTGATGCATGTCTCACTAATTTGCTCTATTTCCGTATGGAGATTGCTCCGACCCAATTCCATCTCAGCTCTGATGTCACTACACTCCCTATTTACCTTACTTTCTAAATTATTAATTTGCTTACTTATTTCTAACACCTTATGATCTATCTTATTACTAACATCATCAATCTTCTTATTAATACTATTTATGACATTACTCTGAGCTTCAATTTTCCCACTCATAATATTATTCTGAGATTCAATTTTCTCACTAATGACCGCTTCAATTTTCTCACTCATAATATTATTCTGAGATTCAATTTTCTCACTCATAATATTATTCTGAGATTCAATTTTCTCACTCATAATATTATTCTGAGATTCAATTTTCTCACTAATGACCGTTTCAATTTTCTCACTCATAGCATTATTCTGCTCAGTCATTTTGGACATCAGCAAATTAAATAAACCCAGGTCAATCACCCCTTTACTTTGATCTTGCGTGACAGCGTTTTCCTCAGTTTCTACTATTTTCTGACTTTCAGCAGGTCCCACCTTAGTCACCAACTTCCTATTTATGTTACCACCTTGGATTTCCTTGGACACAATAACCTCAGCCTCATCACCTGACTGCATATTGCTATCCTTGTCCATCTTCGGTTTCCTACTAATTTTTCGCGATCTCAAAGCTATTTCCCCTTGCACTTCCTTTGACATTACCCCTTAAATACAAACTTCAACAAAATGACCTTCCTAACATTACTCGGTGAATTTAACATGTGCGTACTCATTAAAAGAACTGATCCATGTATATTGCCATTCAGAAACACTTTTTCTGAACCTTTCGAGTCCCACGTTGCTGGCGACACTTTGTGGGTACTCCAACCACTACTCTTATACTTACATCTCCTTCACACAATATACATAACATTTGTTTGAGCGCCAGTTGCTTTTTTAAGAAAAACAACAAAATTCGGTAGAGCATACCTCTTATATCAATTATCTCAAGGCGTGAGGTGATAAACTCACATATCTGGCAATATACAGGGATATGGATCAGGACAATATTAAATTACTGTTGCATTTCCACAATTGAGAATTGTACATGGAACTGGAATCACTTATTATAATTAAAAATAAAACTGAGTTTATGACTAAATTTACGTCACAATGAACAATCATTTACGTCTTTTAATTTAACAAAAGAAATATATCGTGAGATTTGAGGTACAAAGAAAAGGAAAATTTAATCTAAACAAAAAAAAGCTATTGGCATGAACTTGAAGTGAGATGTGATATCGCCGCTGATTACACTCTTCTTCATGTTATGAATGCATAACATGTCTGATGCTTTAATTACCTGTTGTCTGCATACACCGCTGTTGAACTTGAAAATTCTTGGGAAAACCTGTGAGCTGAAGTCGGGAGCCGTCTGTTGTAATCTTCTTATATAACAAGGAGTTGGCCTACATACCATGTACGCGTGTAGGGAGCTCCGATGTAATTACGTCCACTCAATATATTTTAAATAATTGGAAAATATTATTGAAACATCTTGTGAAGTCCATCCTCACAAGAAGATGATGTTTCTTTATCAGCATAGTACCCGTCTCTGCTCGGATACAAGCACCTCTTGTAGACCTCCTCGATTATTACCGGACCTCTTGAGAACACAACTCTTAGCTCTGACCATCACACTAAGACCACTTCTTCCATTTGATACATCAGACTGTTACATATGATCTCCACAATATCAACTGCTTATGAACTGAGTAAGAACAGAATATATAAAATCTAATGAATCTGGTTAATAACAATAATAATAATAATAATATTAATAATAATAAATACAGAATGGAGTCTGTAACCCTGTTGTACGGTTACACACCTCACCGAGGTACTCGAATTTATGTACTCTCTTGATATCACCGTACTTTGATGTGATGTTTCCTGGCGCGTCTTTGTATTTTGAAACGTATTCTGTGTTCTCGAAGGAGATCTGTAGTCCAACCTTTCCAGCCATCTCTTTCTGGATCTTGATCTGTTTCACTGAGGTTTCTGTGTTGTCAATCGGCGAGTTCCAGACAAATGTATATTCCTCCTAACCTGATTGGTTCGTGCAGGCCATGCGTGTTCAATTCCTTTTCCTATTTTTTGATTACTTTGTCTAGTATTAGGTTAAGCCATAGTGGTGATATACAATCGCACTGTCGCACTCCCGTACTAAATTCGAAGCGTGCTAATAATTTTCTCATGCATTTGATTTTAGATTTAGTGTCTATTAGCGTCTTTTTAATTATGTTTGTCGCCTTCTAGTCGAGGCCTCTCTCTTCTAATTCTAGGTTTAGTAACAGTCTGTAGAGTCGAATGCTTTCTTAAAGTTTTCCAAGGTACATACAGTCTCTCTGCTTCTCATCGCATATTTCAGTCGCCTTCAGACTAAATACCTGCGCAGCACAGGATTTCCTGTTCTGAAGCTTGATTGTTCTTCTCCTATCTTATTTTCTAGTTGAGACTATGCACTATCAGTTAGACACTGTGGTCTTGTATGATTCGACTGGTAATAAAGATATCCCTCTGTAATTGTTTACATCGGCTCTTTGTCCTTCCTTATATAGGCGATGAATAACTGCGCACGTCTAGTCTTCCGACAGATAGGTCTTATGGCGACGATGCGATACGAGAGGGGTAAGATTAGGAAGGAAGCGGCGTGGCCTTAATTAAGGCACAGTCCCAGCATTTACCTGGTGTAAAAATGGGAAACCACGGAAAACCATCTTCTGGGCTGCCGACAGAGGGACTCGAACCCACTATGCCCCCGATCCAAGCTCACAGCTGCGCGCTCCTAACCGCACGGCCAACTCGCGCGGTCGACAGTGTTTCGGACTCCCATATGTCTTACATGATCTTCGTTATTTTTCTGATCGTTTTCGGCTCAGCTTCTTTCAGCATCTCGGCTACCATGCCATCTTCTCTAGCTATTCTACCATTTTTCAATCGTAATTTGTCTCTTGATAACTGGTTCGTCTGGTGCTTCTACGTGTCCTTCCTCTCGATCTTTCGGATCCTTGGAAATCTTTCTCTGGATTTAGGACAATTTAGTAGTTCTTCGCAGTACTTCGTTAGTGCTTCTCAGTTCTCTTTGTTGTTCAGTACTAGTTCTCCGTAATGTTTTCTGAAGTATAGAATATGTTGTTAGTAATCTGTGAATCCGTATTTGAATGTCTTGTGGAAATCTCTTTCGTTTCTTCTCTTCTTCTCCTTTTAATTTACCCTTTTCGTATTATTTTTTGACTCCCTGATGTTCTCTTACGGTTGCTTTATCATTTATATGCATGTCACCAGTTTGGCATCTGTTTTGTCGCTCCACAACTTTTTATGTGCTATTTTCCCGTTCTCAATTACTTTATCGCAGTGTCATATACCATGGCTGTCTCTTTCTCTTTGTTTTTCGTTTTTGGTATGATGCCCTTTTTCTCTTTCCTGGTAAAGTCTTCCCATGTCTTGGCTATCCCCTCCTCCTATTTCTCTTTGATCCATGATGATTTGTCACACCAAACGTGGGTATCCCTGTGACCTTGTTCTTTTCTCTTTGGTGTCGGCCTGATTTTGTTTCCCGTGAGATAGTGATCGGATTCTACGATATTATTATTATTATTATTATTATTATTATTATTATTATTATTATTATTATTATTATTATTATTATTATTATTCGAGTCCCACTGTCGACAGCCCTGAAGATGGTTTTCTGAGGTTTCCCATTTTCACAACTGGCAAATGCTGAGGCTGTACCCTAATTAAGGCCAAGGCCACTTCCTTCCAGCTCCTAGCCCTTTCCTATCCCGTAATAGCCATAAGACTTCTCTGTGTCGGTGCGACGTAAATCCACTAGCAAAAACATATTATTATTATTATTATTATTATTATTATTATTATTATTATTATTATTATTATTATTCCTTCGTTATGCCCATTCATAGAGCGCGTTTGAACTTGATAGTTGGTTTGATGGTTTGGGCCTTCTTATCCTCCCAAAATCTCTTCATGAATGCACTGTGTTGCATCTTGCGTTCTGTCGACCACTTCCTACCAGTTGTCTTTTTTGGTTTCTCCCTAAATTTATGATTAGCTACTTTGGTTCTAAAAGCTCCACGATTTTCCATGATGTCGTCTGTAATATTTATTTCTTGGAGGTCCACCTTAGTTTCTTCTAGCCATTTTATTTTGACCTTCTTTGAGTTGATTACTTTGAATAATCTTTTAGTTAGTCTGTCGCTGTTCATTCTGTAGATATGGCCATAGAAATTAAGGCGCCTTTTCCGTACAGCATCAGTAAACCTGTCGGTGAAGGAGTAGAGGTCCGCTGTTTTCCTCTTAATCCACATTCCATTTTCTCTCGTAGGACCATAAATTTTCCTGAGAATTTTCCGCTCCTGCTTTTCAATTTCTGTAATTTTAGAGTGACCACCTAAGCATATGGTTTCTGAGGCATATAAAGCTTCGGGCAATACAACTGTCTTGTAGTGTCGTAATTTTGCATTACGCGATATGACTCTTTTGTTGTAGTAATTCCACGTCAGTCTGTATGCCTTATGTAGTTTGGTGTTTCTTTCTACATTGGCACTACTGTCTAATCCTGATGGTAGTATAATTTCTCCAAGGTATTTGAAGGAGGACACCTGTGAAATTGTGCCGTTTTCCATCTCTAGCGGAGTTCTTTTGCTATTTTGACGTAGATTTTCCATGTACTTGGTTTTCTCGTAGGATATCTGGAGGCCTGCCTTTGATGCTATATTGTGTAGTCTCTGTATGGCATACCGTGTTTCATCCTTGGTCTTAGTAATGATTGCGAGATCATCAGCAAATGCTAAACATTTCACATTGACCTTGCTTCCCAAATTTCCGATGTTCACACCCTTGATATCCTTATTATTATTATTATTATTATTATTATTATTATTATTATTATTACATTTTGGATTGTCCACACGGTGTTTTTGGATGAGTTTCATCGGACATCCAATACGTTAATAATTCGAAAATATTATTCTCAAACCTCTCATCCGGTAAAGATGAGATCAATGAAGCGAGTTGCTACGCGGTTTGCGTCTCGTGGAATTGAGCTTGAATTCTAACCCCACTGTCTGTAGGCCTGATGATGATTCTTATCCCAGGGAAATGCGAGGACTGAACCATAATTAAGGTGATGGTCGTTTCCTTTCATTTCCTAGCTGGCCTATCGCATCGTCGCCGTAAGACCAGTGTGTGTCGGTGCGACTTAAAATAAATAGCAACAGGGAAAAAAAAAAGAAATATACGGGTTATAAATGGCATTTATGAGGGCTCGAGCCACGGTTTTCAGGACTGTGTTCGTATAATTGTAGCGACGTTATCTTGTAAGCAATACTCCCCTAGTGGGAGGATAAACAGCTTCTACCGTAAATCACCGGCGGAAGAATTGTACAGCAAGCTTGTGGGTGTGATCAATGTGGATACGGCTTTGTTTTCTGAAGCCGATGAAATGGAACGTGGAGCAATGCCAACACGGCTCATTTCCGTTCTGTTGGTTGGTGTTCTAGCCAGGAGCACAGAGCACTATATCGGTGATACGTTTTAAGTGGACGTATTCAGTTAAATGACAGTGTACACGAAGAATCCCAGAGAAGTAATAATTTTTTGCACATTTTAAAGGGAAGCAATTTAAAGTCTAAATACTTACTTTAGCTTGTTAGTTTATTTTGTACTAGTACATAAGCCTGTCTTCGACAGTGCAAATACTATCTATAAGGTAATTCTTCTTCTTCTTCTTCTTCTTCTTCTTCTTATTATTATTATTCATATTGCGTGAGACATTGGGTCGTGGGATACAACTGGGGAGAATGACCAGTACCTCGCCCAGGGGGGCTCACCTGCTATGCTGAACAGGGGCCTTATGGGGGGATGAGAAAATTGGAAGGGATAGACAAAGAAGAGGGAAGGGAGTGGCCGTGGCCTTAAGTAAGGTACCATCCCGGCATTTGCCTGGAGGAGAAGTGGGAAACCACGAAAAGCCACTTCCAGGATGACTAATTTGACCTCCCGAGGCTGTGTGGACCCCGTTCCAGCCCTCGTATCACTTTTCAAATTTCGTGGCAGAGCCGGGAATCGAACCCGGGCCTCAGGGGTTGGTAGCTAATCACACTGGCCAGTACACCACAGAGGTGGACTAAAGTAATTCTAAATAGACTATTAATGTATCTTATGAGTAGAAGTTAAACCTTCCATGTTGTATAGGGCATTCGAATGGAATCAAAATAGGCATTGTAGTATTCGTTACAAACCATACTGAGTGCAGTCCAAAACAGTTAAATGGGGAGACTTATTCCAACTTTAAAATTTATCCACCAGAGGTCTGGTTCGGGTCTCTTTATCGTAGACGGCCTATTAGGCGACCTGCATGTCTGTGAAGATGAGAGTCCTACCTAGGATGATTTCTAATGCTGAATACGCCACACACGCCCAACCCCCGATCCTTTGAAATTAACCAGTTAAGATTAAAATCCCCGTCCCGGCCGGGAATCGAATCCGGAATCCTCTGAACGGAAGGCCAGTACGCTGACAATTTAGCCAACGAGTCGGATAGCCGGGTGGCTTATTCATCGTGACACAGGAAATTTAGAGGAAACAGCCTCAATTTAAGAACGAATTGTATACCCGGATTCACTGGTTCTAAATCTGTTCTCGGCATAAAACACTTCCTTTCTGAAGCTGAATCCGCCTGAATTTCTACATGAACGATATTTATGTTTACCTTCCGTAGATTCAATCTCGTTCCATTGCTCAAAATAGCTTTACTAACTTCATTAACATCATCGCACATTATGGAGGCAATGCTAATGTACGTTGTTTGGTCATCTATCAAACTATTCAGAACGTATTGGTGAAAGATGTTAACTTGTTCCTTTTCTTGGCCAAACAATCTGCTACTTTCGAAAACATTGTACTCTGACTTGGATAAAAAGAAGATCCAATTGAAAAACGTAAAATATTCTTTTCTCAAATACTGTTTTGTTGAATCTCAATAGTGCCATTTGGCCTAGTTCACCGTTTTCGAGGTTTAGAAGTTAATTTTGGGCCGTAAAGTAGAATATTTAAAACTTGACTGGATAACACTTGTTCTGAAACAGTGGGGAATTAGTGCCAGGCATTGTCTGGAGTCTGCACTAAGCAAGATCACTTTTCTAGCGAAAGGTGATTTATTTGTTCATTATAAGTAGCTGGAAGAGCGTAAAGGGGAGCCATGGTTGCCTAGTTCCATCCGATTAGTATAACATGTCTCATTTACTCCGCGTTTTCTGGCATTGAAAAAATAATTGAAATAGATTTAGTTGATAAAGATTAGTAACAATTTTGAAATTATCTGAAATTTAAATTTTTTTAAATAAAGGCCATATTTAAGATTGTTTTGGGGATAGTTGATAATTTTTAGTAGTAAGGATTCTTTTATTATAATATTAATTAGTACTATAGTGGTATTGGCTGCTATAACTAAGAGAGCTCAGATTCCTTTTTCTTCTTGATTGCCGGCGTTTTGTGATAGGTCTTACCGTTTAGCCACGAAATACCTCCGAATGAAGGCCTGCACTGTCATTAAAATTGCCTCCATATTTAGATATTCTGTGGGGATAAAAAGTGAATAATTTAAAGGTCTTGGAAGTTTTCCGTCGGTTATAGGCTAAAACGTATAATGTTACCAAATCTCAGTTTTCTAGCTCGTCTGGCAGATTGTAGCGAAGTCTTGATTTTGGAGGAGGAGGGATAAAAATTTGGACTTTCAGGAAACTAAAGGTAGAAAATATGCAGATGGTCACTATTACGCCTTAAACGGATAGCTGTACGAGAATTTCGCAAAAATAGTCAATGTACAGGCACACGGGCGTTACAATTTTATTTATATAGATAGATAAATAATCTGTTCCACGTACAACACCTTTTGGGCTATGTCCGCTGGACGCAGCCTGCAAAATCGACTGTTCTTGATATATCCCTTATTAATCCATCTGTAAAAAATATGCACATGAGAAGAAAGTTTTAAAAATGGATTTCCATCAAGGTTGATCGATTCCCAGTCAGGTTGGTGTAGGACAGTAAATTCACTGTTTCGGTTTCCTATAAAATCCCAGACCATTCCGGGATTTTGAAATAGTATGGACCTTAAAACCTACTATTGGACAGTTGGATGATAAATATAGAGTTTGGTTGAAATATTTTCAGTAGTTTTCAAGTTATAAGAAATACACTTTACACTTGTTCTGAAAAGCCGTCCGTTTATGATATCTCGCTTACGAATCCTCCTATCGAAATGATACACATACGAAAAAAGTTGTAGAAGTTGATTTCCATTCAAGATGGTAGATTTTGATTAATTTTGGATGTGTGTATTTTGTGGGAGGGCAAAATCATGGTTTCGTTTCCGGATAAACCTGCAGTAAATTTAGCTATTCAAAAATAATATTGGCCCTAAAGCCTACCCAAGGACAGGTGGATTGTAAATATCAAGCCTTGTAGAAATATATCCAGTAGTTTTCAAGTTATAAGTATTCAAACAAAGAAACAAACAAACAAACAAAGAAACAAACAGACACGAAAGCTAAAAGAATTTGCAGATAGTCATTATTACACCTGAAACGGATAACTGTACGGAAATTTCGCCAAAACAGTCAATGTACAGACACACTGTCGTTACGATTTTATTTATATATATCAGTCACTCATCTTTTCAATTATCCTTTAGACTTTAAGGTCATCAGAATAGAGCAGGTAGTTGCTCGAATGGATTTGTGATGGCAGATCATTAACAAATAGAAGGAAATATAAAGGGCACAGTAGTGAGCATTGTGAAACTCCAGGCATAGGCTGATAAGGACGAGAAATGAGACCTTCGTACTTTATTGAATACCCCCTGTCGTAAAGGTAGCACTTAAACCATTCAAGCAAGCTTCTATGAAGGCCATATGCTGACAACTTAGAAGAGCATTATGCTGCACAGAGTAGAAAGCTTTTGTAAAAGTCCGTGTACACGTCATCAACCTGCTTGCAATTATCAAGCGCGCTAGATATGAAATGGGAGTACACAGCAAAATTGGTGGCAGTGGAGCCTTTCTGGACAAAACCATGCTGGTTAATATTCATTAAACCACTGACTGCATTGCACAATGCCTTGTACACGACTCTTTCCGCTACGTTAGAAATTAGTGAAAGAAGAACTACTGATATGAAATTGACAAATGAAGATCTGTCACCTTTCTTGAAGACTGGAATATCATATCCTTTTTTTTCCATTCGGACGGAAAATTGCCTATACGAAGAGACCAGTTGATTATTGTGGCTAGTCGGGTTACTGGAACTTCAGCACACTCATGTAACACAATTCTATGAATTTCATCTGGACCACGTAACCTCTTCGTATCCATGGACTTCAAGATGTTGCAGACTTCCGATGGCGAAGTTACCAGTGATTGTAAGTTAATTTCGCCGAACTGTTCGGTATGATAATTATAGGGAACACTGGGTGAATGAAATATTTTGAAAGTGTCAGCAAAATGATCCAGAATTTCTTTCAGTGAGCTGATTTTCTTGTCTTCACCAATCATCATAGAAGGTAGTCGCCCGGATTTTTATTTGTAATTAATAAATTTCCAAAATCTCTAACTGTTCTGTTGCTTCACACAGGGCATTATTATTGACTTTTCAGACACGAAAGCAAGGTCCTGGAAGTTATTTCCTCGTGCTGGAAAGCCGAAAACTTGGTGTAGGTTAAATTCGTAGCTGATCTTTAAAAGCTTCCTTGTTGACATGGGTGAGGATAGGATTAATAGATCTTGAACCATCTGAAACCCAGGCTTATGTTGAAATCCCCGCACACGATAATAGTGTAATTTTGTTTTGCTACGCGATTAATTCGAGCTAAGGTTTCACTTCGTCCGGGGACAGGTAACAGCAGACAATGTACAGCGCTCGACCAGCGCTTTCATAGCACATTCGCAGTTTCCTGTTAGGTCGGGTCGTTGTACTGGACCGTAAGCAGAGTTCAATGCTATTAAAACTCCACCTCCCTTGTTCTTACAAGTAATGATATTTTGTCTATCTTGGCGGAAAATAACATAATTATCGTGCAGCATTTCGCTATTGTAGACTGAAGAGTCGAGCCAGGACTCCACTAGGCACACGCAGTCGTAATGTAGGTCACTCAGAGGGACGTTAAAGTCCACTAGTGAATAGCTAGAAATTCTGGCTTTCCAATTGAGCAAGTTCGTTGGTGGAGACGTGGCTTTTCATAAGCTAATTACCCTTCAAACATCGTCCGCAGAGATCCCGAACGCCGTTCTGTATTACTGAAAATGAAAACCTACGACCTGTTTTCCAGTCATTGACCGGGTCAGGGATGTAATGAATGAAGGCTGTTATTACAATGGGGTCGCCATTCCCAAGGTGATTTATTAATGAGTGATAACTGCTATGAAATGATAATGGAGAGTGTTGCTGGAATGAAAAATGACAGGGAAAACCGGAGTACCCGGAGAAAAACCTGTCCCGCCTCCGCTTTGTTCAACACAAATATCACATGGAGTGACCGGGATTCGAACCACGGTATCAAACGGTGAGAGGCCGACGCGTTGCCGTCTGAGCCACGGAGGCTCCTCCTCTGTATTCCTGGTTACTTTAAATTACATTCGTTACATTACAGTAAATTCATCCACTGTAATGTTCAGTTGGTAGAAGAGTGTAAACAGTACTCACAATGACAGTGATATGTTGAATTGTAATTTACGCTCTGTTTTTCCGTATAATACAAGATTCACACAGTTTTACGTATCTTTATTCCCTTTCAGTTCCAGCAGTCAAAACTACTGTACGCTATTACAATTGATCAGGAGAAATTGCATGTATGCGACACGAGGGATAGTGGCCAAGTAGAAGAAATCTAACAATTCCCTTGTCTAACCACAAATTGTTCTTGTACGCTTGCAATGTGATAATATCTGTTAAGCCTTCAGCCTAGAGGCCAGGATGAATCTTCAAAACAGAACAACCAAAAAATATGCAGTTATAGGAAAGCCGCAAGAACTGATAATGGTGCCATGATGAGACGTACAAGACATAATGAAGAATTCAGCAAAGAACGAGAGTTGACCAAGGGAGGTCGGATAGGATAGATGAAAGTGAGGAGCCTGGCACAAGTAAGTGGAAGTAATTCCAGGACTCAGCTAATGGCCCCGTGGTTTCCACCCCATGCTGCACAGTTCAGAGCCCCTGAGGCTCCTTTTAGTCGTCTCTTCGACAGGCAGGCAGGCGATATCGTGGATGTTATTCTACCGCCCCACCCACAGGGGTACCTCTTCTGAGTTACGTACAACTCTGAACAAACAAGTGAGCCGGAAGCAAATTAAGGAGAAAAGAACGCAGGAATGTGACAACACCGTGCAATGGCACGTGCAGTGCTGCTCCTTCCAGCCCTGTCTGTCAAAATGCTTCTTTTAATATTACGGATACAGTCTTGCTTCAAATGACATTACTTAGAACTACTGATACCTCTGTAGTTTCCATACCGTCACAGCCGTAAATAAGAATGGGACTTCGCTGGAATCTACATTTTACTATGTCGTGTACTACGAGACAGACGAAAAACACTACATCCGTGAAAAAATGTGACAATGTCTGTCAAGCTCTGAGCCCGATAACTGGTTCGATTTAAATTAATAATATACGAATATTTGCTTTCAAATCAAGGAACATTTATTATCTGTTCATACTGAAATGAACAGTGCTGTCCCATGTGTCAGGTAGTGAGGTAGTTGCTCGACGTCCCGTGTTTCATGAAAATGAGTACACAAATTAACCCAGCAATTGTTAATTATCACCCTAATAATCTGTCAAGCGTCCCTCAGCTGATAGCACCAGAGCGAAAAAAAATACGGAAATAGGGGATGATTTGTACTCTACAAACTTTTTTAGTGCCTGTCAATTATTGCTTGTCACTACATACTAGATTACCAGTGTAGGAATCAAGAGTTCTTGAATCAAAACCCCATACGTTCCCATAATGGCCTGTTCTTAATATTTAAAATTCATGGACATCTTCTACAATAATTCAAATACTTTTTTATAATAAAGGAAGAATTCTATCAGAAAAACTCTATCATTTTCAAATGGAAGGATATTGTAGTTTTACGTGTTTCGGGATATCGTAATCGTAGCCACGGGACCTCTAGCTGAACAGCAGGGGTGTGGAACAGAAAATGAAATAAATGGGTATTATTTAAGATTGAAATTATGGGTGGATATATAATAATAACTAGCTGATGTACCCGTGCTTCGCTACGGAATTCTACATTGTACACAGAATAGGTAGAGTACACGTTGAGAGCAAGACTATATTAAATTGCATAGCTCTTAACGTTACCCTAGAAACGCGACGGAGAAATCACCAAACGTCTTTTCTCATATGAAGACTGGATAATGGAATTTTCATTGTATTGGTAGGCCCGCTTGCCTACCATCAGTCACAATCAGGTTGGGGAATTTCATCATAATGGCAGACACTCACCCTCCGCCTGCCTGTTTACATACTCAGAAAGATTAGCTTAGCTTTTTTTTTCCAACTGACGTCAGTAGGATGATGATGATGCTTTTTGTTTAAAGGGGCCTAACATCTAAGGTCATCGGTCCATAACGTCAGTAGGAATGGGGCGAGTAAAAGCAATGCTTTCATATGAAATACTCTATCAAATTGAAGACCACACATTTTCTCACTTTTATTGAACAGAACTATGCTACCGATCTAACAGTCCATAGCTGGAATGACCAGGCCGCAGACAGCCGTGATCCGTGAACACTCTTAGTCTTTTTCCCTGGGAGAGGGGGGCAGGGGTGGCGTCGAAACGTTGAGAGTCCCATGGCAAAAACTAAGCCCTTTTACTAATCTGTTTCCTAGGAGTACACGATGAGTCTGAAAATCTCAATTCACTACACTGGCGGAGAAAAAATCTCCCCATCCTCACTGCTAATTTTGAATAAAATGAATGTAGAATTTAATGAAAGTGAAGAGGAAGAAGCTCTTTTTAAAGAAAGACTCTTTATCAGGGTTGAATTTTGAGTTATTTAGTGAACTGTGCTGCTATAATTAGGAATATGCATAAATTGTAATTCTAGACCAGGTCATACTACTACTACTACTACTGCTACTACTAAGTGAGCCTCTGCCTTAGGAGTGCACACTGCTCATTCAAAACAGCGCGTCAAAGTAGGGGTCGAATAGCTGGAATACTATGATGAACCAGTGAGTTACGTACCAGCAATACGGTATCAGAAAATGTATGAACCAGAGGAATGACATGCTAAAGAAGAAAGTTTTCTAACTCCCCAGCTATTACCCGCCAATATTCAGTTAGGCTGTTATACTCGGTACACAGCAGTAATCCCATCTATCGGAGTTGAGCGGCAGCATAAGAGACAAAGAACATCACAACAAACAATGGTCAGTGTAATGTTATTGTTCATCAATGTTACGCGCTTTCAGTATTGTAGACCTTCACATTTAGCTATCTTCCGACTCTGAAATACCACTCTTATCATAGCCGGTACGGTAAAATTGAATAAAACATAAATGGTCGGAAATTATATTCTCTATACCTGTTGTTATGAAGCACTTTTCGATAGGACCAATTACATAGGTATTTAAAAATTAAATTTTAGGCGCCTTCCCCTAAACTAACTATTTCATACAGGGCGAATAAAATTGTTTATAGCATAGACCAGTTTCTTATTCCCCTACTTTATATACCGACTTTCATTAAATTCTGTTAACCCATTTTCTCGTGGCTCGGCGTTGATATGGACTTGGCAACAAAAATAGAAATTCAAGAGTATCTGCGTTATCAAAACCGGTACGGTAACAATGTATGACATAAATGATCGGAAATTTAGTTCTATATAACTTTAGTTATGTAGTATTTATCGATATAAACATTTGAGAATTAAATTTTAGGCCTTCCCCAAAACTACAATTTCACCCAGATGAGTAAAATGATTTATAGCCTAGATTGTAGTGGCTTATCCCTCGACTTCACATACCGATTTTCATTAAATTCTCTTCAGCCGTTTTCTCGTGATGCGTGTACATACATACACACAGACCGACAGATAGACAAAAATTACGGAATAGTAAAAAGTGCATTTCCTTGTTACTATGGACATGACCGATACAGAAATACCATTCTTTTCAAGTTCTGAGCAATGTACAGACAAAACTCTTATTTTATATATATAGATTTCGTGTGGATGTTTCTAGCCGAAGGCAGCCCTTGTAAGGCAGACCCTCCGATGAGGGTGGGTGGCAACTGCTATGTGTAGGTAACTGCGTGTTATTGTGGTGGAGGATAGTGTTATGTATGGTGTGTGAGTTCAGGGATGTTGAGCACAGCACAAACCTACAGTCCCCGAGCCAAGTAAATTAACCATTTGAGGTTAAAATCTCCTACCCAGCCGGGAATCGAACCCGGGACCCCTGTGACTAAAGACCAGCAAGCTAACCATTTAGCCATGGAGCCGGACATGGGTGAATATAATTATCCTGAACACTACAGTGAGTACATAAATATATAGCCTACAGTAGTTATGAATGCAGCAATTAAAAGAAGAGACATTTGTAATTCGTAGTACGTTGAGCGCGTCAACGTGAGGATGCATGCAGATGATGTGTCAAAATTCTAATAGAGTCTAATACTGTAAGTACAACAGTGTGAACGACATATTGTTGACTGTGAGTCTGCTACAGAAGTCGATGGAGAAGGACGTAATAGTGCCCCAAGTTCCAACCCACGTCCCACAATACTAAGGTTTTTTATACATGCGTTATCTCTTTCTCTCTGCTGGCTTCTACTGACTTGTTATTGCCAAAATTCAACATCTTTCAATTTCGTTTCAAAATGAAATATGATGAAATATAATCATCAAATAAAAATCATTCTTTGAGAAATACCACTTCTGACGGTACAATCCAAAGAAATATCATTATGAAAGTATTAATCTTGGCAGCGAAAACTAACCAAAATAATATAAAAACAATACATAGTTATAACTTGACTTATCGGTTACGAATATTAAAATGTAGTAAATGGTTGCCGGCCCCGTGGTGAAGGGGAAGCGTGCCTGCCTCTTATCCGGAGGCCCCGGGTTCGATTACTGACCAGGACAGGGATTTTTACCTGGATCTGAGGGCTGGCTCGAGGTCCACTCAGTCTACGTGATTAGAATTGAGGAGCTATCTGTCGGGGAGGTAGCGGCCCCTGTCTAGAAAGCCAAGAATAATGGCCAGATTATTCTTCGTGCTGATCACACGACACCTCGTAATCAGCAGGCCTTCGGGCTGAGCAGCGGTCGCTTGGTAGGCCAAGGCCCTTCAGGGCTGTAGTACCACGGGCACAAGAAACTCATCTTCGTTTACAGAAGTACAGTTACTATAAGTTGCTTCCAGAGTTAGTGTTCTGATAAAAATTTCCTAACGCTTTTACATTCAGTGTTTTCATAGCGTTTATCGCATGTATGTTGACTTTGGGGAATCCAGACTTATAGTAGGCCTACAGAACAAAGATTTCCAGTCTGAGCTTAGCCACTGTTCTTTTCTCCGTTTCTATAATTTCTTTAGGAAACCGTTCATCACTTACAGTTCCACATTTCTGAAGGAAGAAATTAAGGTTGACATGTTACAACCAAGAATATCTACACTCGTGTACATAAAAACCAGAATACCTTGAAAGACTAGAGATAGGAATTTCATATTCACAGGACACGTGAATTGGTACGTTCTAAAGAAATGATTAGCATTCGAAGCATATCGGCCCTCAGGTTTAAGGTCCACATCGATATCTCGGCGCACCACCACCGACTGGTAAAATGTGCCTGCAGCTCTCGTTGTCGCTATAAACCGAAGTGCGACTTGAGCAGACGTACAGGATGCCTCGCAGACGTATGCGAGAACCGTACCGTCAAATGAGTGCATTTGAAAGGGGACGCATGATTGGCATGAGAGAACATGATGCATACGAGTACATCCGGGAAATTGCTGCTCGTGTGGGACGAAGTGTGTTGGCAGTGCGACGGGTGTGTACAGAATGGTTCACAGAAGGCCGTAGAACACGACTAGATGAGTCTGGTCGCACCACCCAGACCACTCCCCGAGAAGATCGACATTTCATCCAAATGGTATTACAGGACAGATCTGCGTCTTCCTCGGCTCTGGCGCAACAGTGGAACAGTGTAACGCATCGTACACATGAGTGACAGTCCGTCGTCGTTTATTAGGGTCTGTGTTACCGGTGCGTCGTCCACTTCTCCGCCTACCTTTGACTAATATGCATAAACATGCTAGACTGCAATGGTGTATGGAACGACGTCACTGGTGACAGGAATGGCAGCAGATAGTGTTTTCGGAAGAAGCCAGGTTCTGTTTGTTTGAAAATGATGGCCGCATTTTGGTTCGCCGCAGATAGGGGGAGAGGCATCACATTGACTACATTCGCACAAGACACACATCGCCAACTCAAGGCCTTATGGTGTGGGATGCTATAGGGTACAACCACATATCATAGTTGGTGTGTGTCCAGGGCACGTGACCAGTTTGACCTACGTGAATGACATCCTGCGACCCGTAGCCATACCCTTTCTGTACGACACCCCAGACGCTATATTTCAGCAGGACATTGCCCGACCACATGTTGCTACCCGTCTATCCGTCCTTGAAATCTGATACGGTATCTTCTTCCTTAACAGAAATGGTAAACACATTTTCTTAAGGCTCCCCTGTGCTGTTTTATTGTCACCAGAAAGAATATCACTCTAATTGTGATCTATCATCTGAGGATATTCACATACTATCTTTGCTTTTGACACCATTTCATTGTCAGAATTTTCCTAGGAGTTTCGCAAGGGTTTGTTCCGGCTCCTCTGTCGTTTTAAGTACATATCAGTGATTTAGTGGAACAACTATTATACTGTCAAAATGACACTCAACGCTGACGACGTATAACCGTACGCTCAGGAAGCACTAGAAACCAAATATCTTGAAGTCGAAACCAAGAGCTTTTTCCACCATGAACTGTTTTTTTCCTAGTTGCTTTACGTCGCACCGACACAGATAGGTCTTATGGCGACGATGGGACAGGAAAGGGCTAGGAGTGGGAAGGAAACGACCGTGACCTTAATGAAGGTACAGCTCCAGCATTTGTCTGGTGTGAAAATGGGAAACCACGGAAAACCCGTTTCAGGGCTGCCGACAGTGGGGTTCGAACCTACTACCTCCCGAATACTGGATACTGGCCGCACATAAGCGACTGCAGCTATCGAGCTCGGTGAACTGTTTGTTAACCCGTCCGTTAAAAAAGCTGTAACGAATATATACAGTACCGTGCAGACAAGCAACCAGCATCAATGTACTAATGTAGAGATGGCCATATCACTTCAGAAATGCACGAAATGAAAACAGCGGTCTGTTGTTCGATTTTTTTAGTAGTGAAGGTGTGATACATTGCGATTCGTCGACAAGCTTTTCACAGCAGCAAAGTGGCAATGCTCGGCGCTATATACACTGACTGACAGAGCAAATGCAACACCAAGAAGGAGTGGTCAGAACTTTATGCCAATTGCAGGGTAGACTGACGTCACTGAGGTATGCTCATGATGTGAAATGCGCCGCTGTGCTGCGCACGTAGCGAACGATAAATGGGACACGGCGTTGGCGAATGGCCCACTTCGTACCGTGATTTCTCAGCCGACAGTCATTGTAGAACGTGTTGTCGTGTGCCGCAGGACACGTGTATAGCTAAGAATGCCAGGCCGCCGTCAACGGAGGCATTTCCAGCAGACAGACGACTTTACGAGGGGTATGGTGATCGGGTTGAGAAGGGCAGGTTGGTCGCTTCGTCAAATCGCAGCCGATACCCATAGGGATGTGTCCACGGTGCAGCGCCTGTGGCGAAGATGGTTGGCGCAGGGACATGTGGCACGTGCGAGGGGTCCAGGCGCAGCCCGAGTGACGTCAGCACGCGAGGATCGGCGCATCCGCCGCCAAGCGGTGGCAGCCCCGCACGCCACGTCAACCGCCATTCTTCAGCATGTGCAAGACACCCTGGCTGTTCCAATATCGACCAAAAAAATTTCCCGTCGATTGGTTGAAGGAGGCCTGCACTCCCGGCGTCCGCTCAGAAGACTACCATTGACTCCACAGCATAGACGTGCACGCCTGGCATGGTGTCGGGCTAGAGCTACTTGGATGAGGGAATGGCGGAACGTCGTGTTCTCCGATGAGTCACGCTTCTGTTCTGTCAGTGATAGTCACCGCAGACGAGGGTGGCGTCGGCGTGGAGAAAAGTCAAATCCGGCAGTAACTGTGGAGCGCCCTACCGCTAGACAACGCGGCATCATGGTTTGGGGCGCTATTGCGTATGACTCCACGTCACCTCTAGTGCGTATTCAAGGCACGTTAAATGCCCACCGCTACGTGCAGCATGTGCTGCGGCCGGTGGCACTCCCGTACCTTCAGGGGCTGCCCAATGCTCTGTTTCAGCAGGATAATGCCCGCCCACACACTGCTCGCATCTCCCAACAGGCTCTACGAGGTGTACAGATGCTTCCGTGGCCAGCGTACTCTCCGGATCTCTCACAAATCGAACACGTGTGGGATCTCCTTGGACGCCGTTTGCAAACTCTGCCCCAGCCTCGTACGGACGACCAACTGTGGCAAATGGTTGACAGAGAATGGAGAACCATCCCTCAGGACACCATCCACACTCTTATTGACTCTGTACCTCGACGTGTTTCTGCGTGCATCGCCGCTCGCGGTGGTCCTACATCCTACTGAGTCGATGCCGTGCGCATTGTGTAACCTGCATATCGGTTTGAAATAAACATCAATTATTCGTCCGTGCCGTCTCTGTTTTTTCCCAACTTTCATCCCTTTCGAACCACTCCTTCTTGGTGTTGCATTTGCTCAGTCAGTCAGTGTATACCCACACATCAGTTTTGACGATTCCAGACCTGTGAGTGTCTTCCACATCAACCATATTCACAAGAACTTGTCCATAGTGCTTACAACGTGCTTAGGCCACATACCGAGGCACTGTAAGGAAAATATTCCATTCGGATGAAGTTGAAAGATGAAGGTGATGAACGAGTGGCTGATTAGGCACCAGATTATTTTGTCAGAAGGATTCGTGAATTTTGTAAACGCTGGATGACTTTCATTGGACGTAACCGGATTGATAGACTTACTTTTAATATTTTAAAGGATCAACTACTACCCAGACAATCTGGGCTGCCAAAAGGACAAAGTTCCAAGCAAAACAAAATAAGCTGAAACTCAACCTTTAAATTTAACACAAAGCAATAACTCTAAAGTTACAAAACATTTCGTAAAAACCGAGCGCGGTTTGGTTCACGTAAGTCTCAGCTTGAATTCGGGAGAGAGTGGGGTCGAGCCGCACCGTCGGCAGCTCTGAAGGTGGTTTTAGGTGGTCCTGTTTTTACACGCGGCAAATTCTGGGGGCTGTAGCTTAATTAAGGCCATGGTCGCTTCCTTCCCACTGCTAGCCGTTTCCTATCCGATCGTTACCATAGACCTACCCCTGTCGGTGTGATATAAAACAAAGTGTAAAACAAAAAGAAATCGTAAAATATTATTCATCATCACAATAAAGACATCTACAAAAAATCAGTTCACACATAATTCAGGTAATACAAATCCTAAAAGTAAACGTTCAAACAAGTACCCTGGGAGCGCATGGGGCAATTTTATTTAAAGGCACGTTATCTGACGTATTTATGACGAGTGCTTTGAAGCAGTACGAGTCCTCTATTATTATTACTATTATGATTATTATTATTATTGTTATTATTATTAATCTTGAATAATTAACGAAGAAAATTAATGCCATTAATATTTTACAATATAATGAAACGAAGAAACCTAGTACAATGAATGATTTCCATAATGTAATATTTTAATTCTAATGACAATTCGATTACATAGTGACCATTCAATCTCAAGTTAAACAGAAATGTAACCCTATTTTAATTATATTGACGGTTTAAATTTTAGATTTCCATGCAAGGTACTAATGGCCACGAGGTTCGGTGCATTAAAGTGTGTTCTTGATTGCTTTGCTTATTATTAAGAGCTGAAAACGTCTTGGAGATGTTCAGTAGGCTATACTTTATTTAACACCTGAATTGTTTCTACGCAATAATCATTTAAAACTTGCCATACGACCATGATGTATCAAAAGAATAATGGAAATACATTTTTATCAACTCCAACTATATTTTACCATACTGAACACTGGAGGTGGTTGACGGATAAGTCTGGTAATTTGAGATTCCATGGAACTTGTTTATCAAATAGCGCAATCTGGTTGAAATGCCATGAATTATATTCTCTTCCTCTATGCAGCCATGTGCAGCAGGGTACACTACAGTTGAATGCTTCGTCGTGAGTATCATATTATCAAGTTAGTTGCAGAAGCGAACGTTTTCAAGCTGAGTAATGTAGATTATTTGTTGTTAAGTTGCTAATAGATTAACACAAATTAAAATATATTATTTGCCGGGCTGAGTGGTTCAGACGGTTGAGGCGCTGGCCGTATGACCCCAACTTGGCAGGTTCAATCATGGCTCAGTCCGCTTGTATTTACCGAGCTCAGAACATTTTAAGCAAGCCTCGGATCTATGGGAGTAACGGAGCCCATTTGAGAGACGAGGGACTCCTTAGAAACCCCTTGGGGAACGAAATGGAATTCGATGGCGAGCTATCAATGTTAATGGGGCTAACGGAAGAAATGAAAGTAGAACTGGCTGAGTCAGCAAAGAGGATACATCTGGATGTGCTAGGAGTAAGTGATATTCGGGTAAGGGGAAATAACGAGGAAGAGCTAGGAGATTATAAAGTGTAGTTGACGGGTGTTAAAAAGGGAAGGGCACAGTCTGGGATAGGGCTTTTCATCAGAATACTATTGCACGCAACATAGTTTCTGTTAGGCACGTAAATGAGCGAATGATGTGGGTAGATTTGGCAGTTGGAGGAATTAGAACTAGAATTGTCTCAGTGTATTCACCATGTGAGGTTGCAGATGAGGATAAAATTGACAAGTTTTATGAATCATTGAGTGACACCGTAGTCAGGGTCAACAACTATTATATAATAGTGCTAATGGGCGATTTCAATGCGAGAGTTGGAAATAGAACTGAAGGACAACGAAATGGTGATTGGTAAATGTGGGGAAGATATGGAAGCTATGGGAACAGGAAGCGTTTGCTGGACCTTTGTGCTAATAGAATTTAGCAGTTACGATTACATTCTTCAAGCATAAGGCTATTCACCGCTACACATGGAAGGCTAGGGGTATCAGATCCATAATAGAGTATATCTTAACGACTTCGAATTCATGAAATCTGTTAGGAATGTACGGGTGTTTCGGGGATTATTCGATGAAACAGACCACTATCTGATCTGTAGTGAACTAAGTATCTCTAGGCCTAGGATGGAGAAAGTGAAATATGTCTGTAAACGAATAACGGTAGAAAATCTCCAGGACGAGGGAATTAGGCAGAAATACATGGATATAATCAGTAGGAAGTCCGGCTCCATGGCTAAATGGTTAGCGTGCTGTGCTTTGGGCACAGAGTACCCGGGTTCGATTCCCGGCAGGGTCAGGAAATTTAACCCTAATTGGTTAATTTCGCTGACACAGGGGCTGGGTGTATGTGTTGTCTTCATCATAATTTCATCCTCATCACGACGCGAAGGTCGCCTACGGGGGTCAAATCAAATACCTGAATCTGGCGGGCCGAAATTGTCCTCGGACACTCCCGGCAATAAAAGCCATACGCCATTTGATTTCATTAGTAGGACGTACCGAACAGTAGACAGTAAGCAGGTTCAGGATATAAAAATGAGAATGGGTGGCATACAGGGATGCTGTAGTAGCAACAGAAAGGGAACGCCTAGGAACAACTTTGTGTAAAGATGGGAAAAAGCGAATATCTTGGTGGAATGATGAAGTGAGAGCAGCATGTAAACGTGAAAACTTATCAGCAATGGCTCCAAACAGGGACTGATGCAGACAGGGAATTGTACATAGATGAAAGAAACAGAGCGAAACAAATAGTTGCTGAATCCAAAAAGAAGTCGTGGGAAGATTTTGGTAATAAGCTGGAAAAGCTAGGTCAAGCAGCAGGGAAACCTTTCTGGACAGTAATAAAGAATCTTAGGAAGAGAGGGAAAAAGGAAATGAACAGTGTTTTGGGTAATTCAGGTGAACTCATAATAGATACCAGGGAATCACTGAAGAGGTGGAGGGAATATTTTGAAAACCTTCTCAACGTAAAATGAAATTTTCATGGTGGAGTCGTGAACAACGAAGCTCATAGGGAGGAGGAAAATGGTGTAGGTGAAATTACACTTGAGGAAGTGGAAATGATGGTAAATAAAATCCATTGTCATATAGCAGCAGGAATAGATGAAATTAGACCTACAATGGTGAAGTATAGTGGGAAGGCAGGGATGAAATGGCTTCATAGATTAATAAGATTAGCATGAAGTGATGGTAAAGTACCTTCAGATTGGACAAAAACATTAATTTCACCGATCTATAATCAAGGGGACAGGAAGGACTGCAACAACTATCGAGGTATCTCATTGATTAGTATACCAGGTGTTGAAGATTGTGACCATGTACCAACTAGAGAATTTTGGTTTTGCATGTTGACAGTTGATGTAGATAATGACGAGACAGTTGACAGTAGGTTGTTGTATGTTTACGAAACGTAATAAAAATCACGATCTGCTAGTTTTGTAATAAGCACGCTTTTCAATTAACACCCGTAAAATATATCATGGTGCCGAAACCCGGGAGACACGGAATACAGGAGAAAATAACATACAACAATCTTTAATCTTGTGCAATACGTAGTAAGGTCGATGGGCCTACCGTTTGGTCTTACGTGCAGTCCTTTCCTTCTATCTGCGACTCTACGTGAACTGACTTCGAGGTGCAGTAACACATACCCCACAGCAGCAGAACTCTTAGATCAGAGCACATTTATGGAAGACTTCGTTTGACCACAAGGGCTAGCTGAGAGTCCCACTTCTTGGCCACGGGAAATCTCACGTCAGGAAGTATCACTACCCGAATCCAAGGGGGCAACCTCTCAAGTCCTTGTAATCAGTGCCAATGATTCAGATATTTTACGATATAGCTCAGTTGGAAGGTTATACACATCACCTGTTGGATTTTACGTTTATTGGAGGTGACACGGAGAAGGGTGCAGTATCCAAGGCATTTGACAACCACAGAATTAGAAACTGCAAGGTTCTACTGAATACGCCGAGTACAGGAGGAATGTTTCTGTACAGAATTTGCTGCCCTGATATGAAAGGGATAGGTTCCGGCTACATCCAAAATTTCACGATTCCATCAACTTCTAGAAAACAACATGATTCGACTTGGCGGTAAGCTCCAGTTTGCAAATCTTTCCGAGAAAGAGCGAAATCCCCTACTTCTTGATGGCTCTCATCATTTCATTAATTAAATTATTGATAAAAGAAACGCACGCAAGACTTCATCGCATGGGAGTTCGTGTTGTGTTATCAGAATTGCGTCGTGAATTCTGGATTTTAAAGGCTAGGCAAGTAATCAAGAAGGTCATCTACTCATGCCTTCTCTGCAAGATAATACACGCCAAGAGATGTGAACAGATAGAAGCTCCTTTCCCAATGGACCGTGTTAAGTTTCAACGGCCATTCGCCGTTTGTGGTGTAGATTTTGCAGGCCCGTTGTTCGTGAAGGCTGGAGCTGCAGAGAAGAGATGCTCCATCGTGTTGTTTATCTGCGCAACGACGAGAGCCATTCATCTCGAGCTTACAACTGACTTGTCAACTGATAAATTCCTACTTGCCTTTCAGCGCTTCGTAGGACTTCCGAACACCATGTATTCAGACAATGGTCGAAAGTCTCACGCCGCCAACAGAGAAATGTCCGAACTCCAGAAATTGTTAGAAGGTTCAAGAGTACAAACTCACTTGTCACACCACCATGTTACATGGAAATTTATAGCACCAAGTGTCGCATGGTAGCGAGGCTTATGGGAAAGGATGGTAGGGTCCACTATGATGTGCCTCAAGAAGATACTCGGACGAGCTCAAGTAGACGACGAAGGGCTAAATGCTATTTTTGTGGGGGTCGAGGCCACTCTAAACTCGCGCCCTATTACCGTAGATGACAGTAACTCTGATATCCTGACACTTTCACTCTTTCTCATAGGAGAAATGCTGATATATCTTTCAAGTACATAAGATACTTCCATAAATAAAGATTTTACTAAGGTGTACAGACAGAGACAAAAGCTAATTTTACACTTTGAGCAAAGATGGAAAAGGGAATACCTCCTACAATTAAGGATTTACCACGAAGTGAAGCAGATCAAAAAAGAAACCGAACTACGTATACGTGATGTAGTACTTTTACAAGAGGACCTGAAGCCCAGACTGGCGTGGAAAAGAGGCCGAATTTGTGAACTGCGCCGAGGACGAGATGACAGAATCGGAACAGTCATTCTTCAGTTCCCGGATCGCTCCATGGTAACTCCATGGTAGAAATCGACCGACCAGGGTGGGGAGGATGTTGAAGATTGTGAGCATGTACCAATTAGAGAATTTTAGTTTTGTATGTTGACAGTTGATGTAGATAATGACGAGACAGTTGACAGTAGGTTATCACGATCTGCTAGTTTTGTAATAAGCACGCTTTTCAATTAACACCCGTAAAATATATCACCAGGCAATGTATTTACTGGCATCTTAGAAGGGAGGATGTGATCAGTCGTTGAGAGGAAGTTGGATGAAAACCAGTGTGGTTTCAGATCACAGGGAGGCTGTCAGGATCAGATTTTAAGTATGCTCCAGGTAATTGAAAAATGCTACGAGAGGAATAGACAGCTGAGTTTATGTTACGTAGATCTGGAGAAAGCATATGACAGAGTAGCATATTACTGGGAGCAGTGTAGTCGACACTCTTTCTATCCTTTATTCTTTTTTACAATTTGCTTTTCGTCGCTCTGACAGAGATAGGTCTTATGGCGATGGTATGAAAATGGGAAACCACGGAAATCCATCTTCAGCTGACAGTGGGATTCGCAACCACTATCTCCCGAGTGCAAGCTCACAGCTGCGCAACCGTAACTCCACGGCCAGCTCACCCTGTACAATTACATAGAAGTACGGCATGATAATGCAATTAAAAATCATTTAGTATTTGAATACATACTAAGAAACTAACAGACACTAAAGTGACTGCCAGACTGACGAATGCGCGCGGCAAGCGGGTGAATTATAACTCAGTGGCCACGACCTTGGCAAAAAAATATGTAGCCCTGCCACCCTTCCTCACAGCACATGCAAAGTCTCGACTACATACCGCAGGGCTATACAAGTCGCTTTTGTGCGTATTTCCGCCAATATTTATGTTATGTTATTTATGTTTGTACCGGGCGGTACACCTCCACGCCGCTAAATTAAAAATTGCGCCAGGTGAAACTCCTCTGCTGGAGGAAGTTTGAACTTTATCTACGCTGTTAATTCTTTACCTTCTCAGAAGATGTCACCACGTGGAAAATTTTGAGTTTTTGAACTGTGTCATTTTTGATGTGTTTTTGTTTCGCTTGAAGTAAGAAGTGTAAACTTTCTCTCCTAGAGGACACTACTGAAGATCAACAATAGTGCACCCTAGTGCGGAGTCAAAGAACTATTTTGTTGGAGAAATTTTTATTTCAAATGTTTGTTTCTTGTTAAATTTCCTTCTGTTATTGTTTAAGTTGGCTGTATACCCCTCTTTTTCCCCTTGTTTTAGGTTTATCCAATCCCGAATTTCTTTTAGTAATTTCCGACCAATCCGATGTATTTTCCCCCAACTTGGATATGTTTCTGTACCCTAGCCAATAAAATTATTGTGGGCGGGTGTTTTCATTCCCCTAACGCCTAGAACCTTCCGCGAGAGGATATAAACTGCTGATTTTTGGGTCTCTGCGCCACTTCTGATCCATCTTTCTGTGTGTAAAGTACATAGCAGGGGGCGGGAAGCGCCTCTTTCTTCGGCAGCGGTCAACAACAAGGTAATGGCCGATTTATAACTTCTTTCTTTGCTAGCTCAGCAGTTTAACTTTCGGGGCGGGTTCTAAGCGTTCAACCATGTAACCTTTTCCTAAAATGTAACTACTCTTTTCATATATTCTCTTTTAAAGCTTCATACTGGGATAGAGAGTGCTAACCCTCTCGAGCTCCCACTCATATTGTTGTGAGGTGAACTTAGTTTTCTCAACCTATTCTTCGTTAACGTAAAACAAATTGTTCTCTTCTTAAGTCACCTCTTTAGTATGGGATTAGCCCTTGTATTAACGGCCTAGGGCCAAGTAGGTCTTAAGCAAAGTGTATTGGGAGTGCAAGTTCGCCTCCTCTCAAATTGTATTTTAGAGGTCATGCATTAACCTTCTTGTCATTTAACAGACCTCAGTAGGTTGGGTATTTTACCCCTGTGTATATGTCCTTGGAGGACAGCTTAAAGGTGGAGTTCGGAGTGGCCTATGATAGGCTTGTATTTTAGGGGGAAGTTGCCCTTTCTTGAAAATTGTGTTTCTGCCTCAAGGAGGCTTTTGGGTGTAATTGGAAGCAAATGTTTCTGGCATGTTTGGGGGTTTTCGGCCCCTTTGTTGTATGGTGTTCATTGTAAGGTTGGGCTCATTGCTCAAGAATTATGTTTCTGACTTTTGAAGCCCCAAATGGGGTACCTATGTAAATGTATTTTTCAATCGTGTTTCGGCTACTAAGTACCTGTTCTATTTGTTGTTACCTAATTTTGAAAAGAAAATATAACCTTGTTAAATTTTAAAATTAATTTCACTTTAGTAGCTTGAGACCTATTCACCACCCAGCACCTTCTTTCATGCATAACTACCACAAAAACACGGTAACAATGTTGATTAGAGAAAATAGGGAAAGATTTAGCATATAAGACAACAAGGCTTGTACAAAGAGTTTTTTTAAATAATTCCTAGTTTCGGTTGGCTAAAGTGGAATAAAAATGTAATGTTTACTCCACAGAGTGAGTGGGGGGAGGGGGTGGCTGTCCCTCCTCGCCCCACTTCCTAATCAAATTGCGCTACTGCTGGTGGACACGCAAAAGATGCAGTAAAGGATATCTGATAACTTATTAATTTATACACGTGTGGACATTCCACTCGATAAAAGAGTTGATTGTATGAAACAAAAACTAATACTGTTCGGCGAAACACGTGAGTAGAAAGCATACGTATGTTTGGAGCTTCTGTTGCATTCCGACCAGGTTGTCCAGTTTAAAATAATGACTGTCTGTTCATTGCTGCTGAACACACTAGTCATTGTCGATATGCAGACAGCAAATATAGTGCGGTTATACCATACACCAGCCTAGAAGTATGAGGTGGAAAACGATGTTTACTAATGCAAGGGGTGTAATAGACCGGTGTCGCTGTGTAACATGCTGCGAGCGACACTCCGATTCTTATCTCTTCATATTCTGACGTAACCTGCCCGCTGGCAGTAGTTCCCCTGTGAAAATCAGTTGGTAGACATCCCATTCATCACTTGTGCATGCGGGACATTTATATGTAGAAAGTACCGCGTTCGTGAGCCACCTGGTATATTGGTAACTACCCAGTCAGAATATAGCAAACCTGTTCCTTTGGACACAGACTTCTGTGAAGTACCAGGTACGTCCTCCTTTATAAAAGCATTCTAGCGCGATAGTCAAATCAACTCAGCAACTGTAATTATTAGATCGCCATACTAAAAGAAGCTGGAAGAATCCTCGAAAAGTGAGCCAAACTCAAGTCGCTTCAAAGTTTGCAGCAGATATTGAAGAAGAAAACTGTTGAGAAATACTTAAAGTGAGAATAACATTGCACCAACTGTAGAAAATGATGACAAACAAACTGTAGATTCAAAAAGTGAGGATGATTCAGACAGGTATTCCGCATTACATTGAGATGCACGAAACGGCTACCCGCAACATCGTATTGCCCAGAAGTTGCCGAGTGCTGCAGGGGCTAATGGCTAACTGGAAACAAAAATTGCTGAAACACGGAGAGCATAATCAAAATGAGATGAGTAATATAGTGATAGCGCGTGTGGAGGGTGAGGGGGTGAGGAAACACATCATACTGTGGAGTATTTATATGAATCACCCGGTTCTTATTGCTGGGAAAAATTCTCGAACTAGTTTGGCTAGTAGAAAGTGTCGACCGGGCGAGTTGGCCGTGCGGTTAGAGGCGCGCAGCTGTGAGCTTTTATCCGAGTTTTACTGGATTCGAACCCTACTGTCGGCAGCCCTGAAGATGGTTTTCCGTGGTTGCCCATTTTCACACTGGGCAAATGCTGGGGCTGTACCTTAATTCAAGTCACGGCCGCTTCCTTCCCACTCCTAGGCTCTTCCTATCCCAACGTCGCCATAAGACCTATCTCTGTCAGAGCGACGAAAAGCAAATTTTAAAAAAGAATAAAGGATAGAAAGAGTGTCTACTACCCTGCTCCCAGCAATGTAGCGAGAACAGCATAACTTGTAGGGTTTTAATAGTCTTGACCCCTAATGCTTATGCAAATCTCACGGCAAAACTGTTCTAGCTAGAGTACATTTGTTACTCGCTTCAGGAAATTAGCAGTCTAACCTATAAATGCCTAAACAGACGGGCTCTAGTGGTTTTTGTTAGACAGAGTTAACGAGCAAAATATAACTTTCAAAGAATGTATAATGAACATGTCCTTAAACGCATTATTGTACCTAATAAACGATAGTCCGACGTTACGTTCTCGGTCTCTCAAGGCTGATATTCTGTTATTTTGTCTCTACAATATAATGTAGAAAAATATACTTTTTAAATAGTAAATTCGTGTTTACGAATGGAGCAGATCTTTTCAGGCACATCCACAAAGGAAGTGACCTGAATGTACCTCACTATATGATACCAGCCCTCCTGCCAATCTTAAATATCTGGCTGTACCAGGAACTGATACCGCTTGTCCAAGGATGACAGATAATAGCGCTAACCTTTACGGAAGTGGATGTAGAAGGTCTCATAGTCCGCCTCTGTGGTGTAGTGGTTAGTGTGATTAATTGCCAAACCCGGAGACCCGGGTGTGATTCCCCGCTCTGCCACGAAATTTGAAATGTGGTACGAGGGCTGGAACGGGATCCACTCAGCCTCGGGAGGTCAACTGAGTAGAGGTGGGTTCGATTCCCACCTCAGTCGTCCTTGAAGTGATTGTCCGTGGGTTTTCCACTTCTCCTCCAGGCAAATGACGGGATGGTACCTAACTTGAGGCTACGGCCACTTCCTTTCCTCGCTGAGTCCGAGGGAAAAAACATTCTTGGAGCGTAAACAGATTAAGGAAGAAAGAAGGTCTCATATTACGCTCATAATTTAGAGAAACCGCGGGGGTTATTCTAATGCAAGGTAACTCAAGTTTAAACTTTTGAATCGAAATTATTTCAAAACATTTTTATTAGTATTTTGTTGTTTTAATTTATTATGCATTATTTCCATTTTTTTATAATTTTCATTTATATTTTTTTTTGATTCGTTGTGCCCAGCTGTGGAGCGCGTTTGAACTTATTTTGCACAATGTTTCTTCTCCTTTTCTTCCCAATATCTCTTCATTTTTTCACTGTGTTCCTTTCTGCGTGTTTCTGTCCAGCCTGTATTTTTTCTTGTTGGTTTCTCTGCAAATTTATGTTTGTTTACTAAGCTTCTAAATTTCATTCTATCTTGAATGGTTTCGTCTTCAATACCCATTTCTTGTAGCTCTTCATGAATTTCTGCTAACCAATTGTTGCGGATTTTCAGGGTTAGAGCTAGATTTAGAATTTTCTTTGTCAGCCTGTTGTTATCCATTCTGTGTAGGTGTCCGTAGAATTTTAGTCGTCTCTTTCTGATGGTATCTGTGATTTTTTCTGTGAATTGAAAAATTTCGTGTGGTTTCTTTTTCATCCAAATTCCATTTTCGAACTTTGGTCCTAGGATTTTTCTGAGAATTTTCCTCTCTTGTTTCTCAATGCTTTTGATTTGTGACCTGCCGCCAATGATCAGTGTTTCAGAAGCATAAAGTGCCTCTGGTTTGATGACTGTATTGTAGTGTCGTAATTTTGCATTTTTTGATATACATCTTTTGTTGTATCTGTTCCATGTGATTTTGTAAGCCCTTTGCAGTTTAGCAGTTCTTTCTTTGTTAGCTTCCTGATTTAACCCTGCTGGCTGAATAATTTCACCTAGATACTTGAATTTGTCTACTTGGGAAATTATTCCACAATTGGTGATTAATGGTTGATTGTCGAATCTTGATTTAGTTCCTTCCATAAACTGCGTCTTTTCAAATGAAATTTGAAGTCCGGTTTTTGTGGCTATTTCATTCAATTTTTCTATGGATTGGATTGCTTCTTGTCTGTTGTTCGAAAGGATCGCAAGGTCATCTGCGAAAGCTAAGCAGTCAAGGTGAATTTTGTCTTTAAGAAGTCTGCCAATGTTTATACCTTTAGTTTCTTTTCTCCATTCACGAATCACTTTTTCCAAAACTAAATTGAATAGTAGTGGGGATAGTCCATCTCCCTGTCGGTCGCCAGTTCTGATTTCGAACGGTTCAGAAATTTCTCCCAAGAACTTAACTTTTGATGTTGTGTTGGTCAGAGTTTGTTTAATCAATTCCCTCGTTTTCCTGTCGACTTGAAATTCCTCTAGTATGTTGAACAGGGTCTGCCGATCTATGGAATCATACGCTTTTTTGAAGTCAACAAAGGTGATTACTGTTTGTTTGGTTTTGCGAATCTGTAGTATGGTTTTTAGGTTTAGGATTTGTTCTGCGCAGGATCTCCCTTTTCGGAATCCAGTTTGATAATCTCCGATCAGGTGGTCTGTTTGTTTCTCTAATCTATTAAGTAGAGCTTTAGAGAAGATTTTATATACGAGTGAGAGGAGAGAAATTCCTCTGTAGTTATTAATATCTGATTTGTCTCCTTTCTTGTGAAGCGGGTGAATCAATGCACATTTCCAATCCTCCGGAATTTCTTCAGAAAACCAAATGTCCTGTAAGATTTTTTGAATACTCTGGGCCAGTTTGTCACCACCAATTTTCAACATTTCAGCGATTATTCCATCTTCTCCTGGTGTTTTGTTGTCTTTTAAATCTCTGATTATTTGTTTGACTTCATTTATATTTATTATTTTAGTTATTATTTTACTATTTCGGAACATCGAAAGGTACCCGACTGCACCCTCTCTTAGTCTACTGATTGTCATACCCGTCGTCGATGGGTTAGATTTCATGGAATTGCAGCAGTGCTGTCATTCAGTGTGGATAAATAGAGACAGACCAAACCACAACTAATTGTACCTAATATATGATAGTCGCCATTATTATTGATCAGTTTTGGGAGCTTGGGACATTGTCACATGTTGTTCTCCTCCAGCTTGGTGATATTGCAGCATAAGGGACCCAGGAAGTGCTCAATTCTCCTCTCTCAATTTATGATTAGTTTCTTTCACATTTTATTTTCATTTTGATGATCAACTTCATTGTCTTCCAGAGCAATAAATGATGAAGACCGCACACTTTTGCACCTTGTACAGTCAATTACGAGAACAACCACCATAATTGCTATTTAACCCGTTACCATGGAGCGGATTAACAATATTTATATTTCAGCAATACCTCGCCGACGATGGACTATGCAAAAAGCATCATCGTAAAAGTATATGAAGCATAGAATATCGTAAATTGCAGTTTGTAAAATTTATTTCATATACATTTTTATACAGAGTTGTCATTTTTATGGTAAGTCATAATCGTGAATATCTCCGCTATTTTGCACCGTATGATAAAACACGTCCGCCTCTGTGGTGTAATGGTTAGTGGGATTAGCTTCCACCACCAGAGGCCCGAGTTCGATTCCCGGCTCTGCCACGAAATTTGAAAAGTGGTACGAGGGCTGAAACGGGGTCCACTCAGCCTCCGGAGGTCAAATGAATAGAGGTGTGTTCGATTCTCACCTCAGCCATCCTGGAAGTGGTTTTCCGTGGTTTCTCACTTCTCATCCAGGCAAATGCCGGGATGGTACCTAATTTAAGGCCACCGCCGCTTCCTTCCCTCTTCCTTGTCTATCCCTTCCAATGTCCCCATCCCCCCACCAAGGCCCCTGTTCAGCAATGCATGTGAGGCCGCCTGGGCGAGGTACTGGTCATCCTCCCCAGGTGTATCCCGACCCAATGTCTCACGCTCCAGGACACTGCCCTTGAGGCGGCAGAGGTGGGATCCCTCGCTGAGTCCGAGGGAAAAACCGACACGGGAGGAAACAGATGAAGAAGATAAAACTCAAGGAACGTAAAATATAACACATCGTACTTAGCAACATTTTCATCGTGTACAGCTGTTCTATACAACTAATATCAACGAAGAAAGTGATTTCCCCTTCAATCGTGAAATTACCAGCGTTTCGCCCCAGTGTAGAAGTGGGCTCCTCAGTTGTATTGCCACGCCGTTGCAAGGCGTTGGCGGCTGGTGTGGCGTTGAAGCACTATTGCAAGGCTCTTATGTAGGACAATACAGTAGCGGTGCATTTGGAGGAAGGCAGGTATTTATACACATTTTATATGTGATTTTTAGAGTCTGGGTGTGTACGCAGCGGTAAGTTAGAATGCGAACTAATTTGGCTAGTAGGAACTGTCGACCAACCCGCTCCTCCGTAATGTAGCGAGAGTAACATAATTCTAGGGGCTCTAATAGACCACTGCATTGTCCTACATAGGAGACTTGCGGTGGTGTCTCAACGGCGCACTAGCCGCCAGCAGCCAGGTGTGACAATCCAACTGCCGAGTCCACTATTACACACGGGAGAAACGCTGGTAATTTCAAGATTGAAAAGACCTATAGAGCTTGAATGCTTTTGACGTTTGCTATCGATGATATGAAGTTACGGCTTTCTTCTGGGAACTTAATTTCTGATGTAATATTTCCCGATTTCTCTGCTCATGGAAGCACGCAAGTAAATCGGCTCTCCGTTTAAGCGAATTTTGTAGGTGAACGGAAGCAGTGTGTGGTGTGTAAAAGTGCAGATCTGTGGAACGTGTGCCAGGGTTCAAGTTGAGACCAGTTTTTAATCGATATCGTTGTGTATATCAGCATAATATTAAAAATGGGCCGTCATCCTAATAAAGCTAGCAGCGGTAGTGCCAGCAGTGGTGCCAACGAAATCGAACAGGCGGTGAGAAAGGTACTGGACGAGGCCGTGCTCTCCGAACGCTTCGTGGAAAGTATTGTAAGTGCAGTGGCAAGACAGGTGACGGAAATTGTGGTGAAAGAACTTGAGCGTAGTCTCCAGTTCAATGCTGAATTGGTGAATGACCTAAACAAAAAACTCGAGTGCCGCGAAAGAGAAATAAAAAATCTCAAAGAAGAAGTTGAGGCGAAGTGCGACTCCCTTGAACAGTATCAAAGGAGGTCAAGTTTACGTCTGTTTGGTATTGATGAAAGTGAGGGTGAGAACACAGACGACATTGTTGTGAGCCTCTGCAATAAACTGGACGCCAAGGTAACCAAAACTGACATTGACAGGAGCCACAGAGTAGGACCGAAGGTGCCAGGAAAACCTCGACCCATCATTGTGAAGTTCACGTCCTTCCGCTCCAGGCAAGAGGTTTTCACACGGAAGCGCCAACTGAAAGGAACACCTACCACGATACGAGAAGACTTGACTGCAACTCGTCTAGCAATTCTGAAGGCAGCCATCACTGTTCATGGACTAAGGAACACTTGGACTGATCACGGGGATATCATAATTAAGTTGGCAGATGGTACAAGGCGTCGTATCAACCGCATGTGTGATATTCCTAGATTGTAATCTGCAAACATCACCACATCAGTACAGAACTACATTCGCTTTTAATGTGAGTACCGAAATATTGTCTTCCCTTGCTTTCATAGTAGGAATTCACTACAGTTAAGTTTCACTTTCTCTTTCTCCTCTCTCTCTCTCTCTCTCTCTCTCTCTCTCTCTCTCTCTCTCTCCTCCCTCCCATTCATCAATCTCCCATAACACACTTCCTATCACATCTTTTACTATATCAGGTATCTGTTTTCCAAGTATAACATCGCTAGTTAGAACCCTCTAATTTAAAATTAGATTCATTTGTGTGATTTACCTTGTATAATCTGTTTGTAGTGTGTTCTGTCATTGTTATTAGCTTTGCACTGTCTTTTATTTCTCCAGTGATCAGTATTGCTTGAACTGTATTTAACCGTAGTCCTCCCGTTAGTACTGTTTTAGTTTTAATTTTCCGTTCCGAAGTTGGCATACCTTTTAACACAACAAGGGCATGCTTCTGACGACAGCAGGTCTAAGCGCATTCCTTTAATTCCATCCCCTTGCTCCCCTCTTCCGTTAACCACTCCCTTCACTCACATAGGTGCTACAGCAAACCCAGGTCCTATTTCAGCCGCTACTATCTTGAAGGAAACCGTGGACCAATTTCCAAGAGCTCTTAATGTTTGCCACTGTAATGTGCAGTCTTTGCTCTCCCAAACGCGCATGGATGAAATGCATAACCTGTTTTCTACGCGCCAGTTCCATGCAATTCTTATGTCTGAAACGTGGCTGAGCAGCAAATGCCCCAGTTCAGCTGTTGACATAGACGGGTACGTCCTTCTACGAAATGACCGCGAGGGGAAAGGCGGTGGGGGGGTGGCTGCTTATGTTGCCAGAGACCTCAACCCTCTAGTAATTAGCCATTCACCTTCACAGTATGAACGTAAACCAGAGTTTTTGTTTATAGAGATAACACTGTCTAGAACGAAATGCTTGCTGGGAGTAGTTTACAAGCCTCCGAAAGTAGGGTATTTGACCGACCTTGAGACTGAAATACTAAACCTTCTGCCAGACTATGAACACGTTATTGTAATGGGCGACTTCAACACAAATTTGTTAGACAGTACCGCAGCTTCAACTCGACAGTTTCGTAACATTTTCGAAGCATGTAACATGACAATTTTACCTCTCGGACCAACCCACCACACTAATAGCAGTCACACCCTTCTCGATCTAATAATAACAAACAATTCAGCGAAAGTCCTGCAACATGGACAGACATCAGCCCCGGGGCTATCTGGACATGACATAATATACCTGTCCTACCAATTACAAACTCCGAAACCAAGGTCGAAAATATTATCATTCAGGGACCTCAGACGAATTGACGCAGATAAATTAGAAGAAGATGCTCTTTCCGTGCCGTGGATGGAGATAAATCGCGCCAATAATCTACAGGAAATGGTCTCAACATTTAATAACCTAGTAACGCAACTCTACGATCGGCACGCCCCAGTGCGTACGGGAAAAGGTTCCAGAGCTCCTAAGCCGTGGATAAATGACGAAATTCGCCACTTAATGGCTAAACGAGACGCTGCTCATAGACGATACAAGCACTACCCAACGGAAGTGAACCACCAGACTTATAAAACACTGCGTAATAAAACGACCTCTAAAATTCGAAGCGCTAGACTACGTTACGCCCATAACTTGATTAGACCTGACGTACGCCCTGCGACGATGTGGAAATCTATGAAATATTTTGGTATCAATAACCAGAAATCTAACGATGAACTAAATGTTAACGTAGATGAATTAAACGACCATTTCATCTCGCCAACGGGAATTAATCCGGTCGTAAAGGAGAAAACTATTAATACATATGATAATACGCCATCTCCACAGAGAGATCAATTTTACTTCAGTCACGTCACACCGCAAGAAGTGATTGACTCAATAAAACGCATCAAGACCAGGGCTAGGGGCGTAGATAATATAGGCCATGAAATGCTCATGAAAATTCTCCACCACATCATTTATCCATTGGTGAATATTTTTAATTACTCACTGCAACAGGGGACTTATCCGGAAATATGGAAAATGGCCATAGTTCGCCCGCTTCCGAAAATAAGACTTGCGAAGGACGTCGGTGACTATCGGCCGATTAGCATCTTATGCATATTGTCAAAAGCTTTAGAATTCATAGTTCACAAGCAAATTACCGACTATCTTATTCAACACAATCTTCTTGATATCCACCAGTCCGGTTTTAGACCGAAACACAGCACCTGCAGTGCATTAACACATGTGACTGATGACATAAGGCAAGCTATGGACAACAAACAACTGACAGTTCTAGCGTTATTGGACTTTAGTAAAGCTTTCGATACTGTTGACAGGGACATACTTATATCCAAATTAAATAGTTTAAATTTCTCCGCGAGTGCACTCCAGTGGATCAGATCCTATCTCACCGGTCGCCAGCAGTGTGTACTTATCAACAATGAATATTCAAATTGGCGTACGGTCGACGTAGGAATACAACAAGGATCTGTACTGGGCCCCCTATTTTTCTCTTTGTATATAAATGGCATATCTTCCGGATTAAAACACTGTAAATACCACTTATACGCTGATGACCTACAGATATATATACACAGCAAACCCGAGAACCTGCACTCAGAAACACGTCACTTGAATGAAGACTTGATGACCATAGATATATGGGCCAGAAATCACGGTTTAAAATTAAATCCATCAAAATCCCAGGCAATAATTATTGGTTACCCTAAATTACTTTGCAAGCTCAATCGAACAGCGTTACCACAGTTGTCCATAAGTGGTACACCCATACAGTATAGCCAAAATGTTAGAAATCTTGGCATAATATTTGACGAACATCTGTCCTGGTCTGCCCAAACTATATCTGTGTGTAGGAAAGTATACGGAACGCTGCGCTGTCTCAGTAAATTCAAATTAACTTTCCCTTTTAAACTAAAGAAAATTCTTGTTGAATCACTCGCATTACCTCATTTTGATTATTGCGACATAGTTTACAACAACCTAGGAGTAGACTGGGGAAGGAAATTACAGTGCGCTCAGAATGCCTGTGTAAGATTTATCTGTGGACTTCGTTACGCTGACCATGTCACACCGTCTTATATGCGGCTCGGGTGGCTTCGCCTGCAAGAACGACGCACACTTCATACTCTTTGCTTCTTGCATACTATTCTTAAAAGTTCTCAACCAGCCTATCTCCGTGATCGAATGAAGCTCCTCTCCACAGACCATAACAAAAATACCCGATCCTGCAGCACCATGTGTTTATCCCTTCCTGTACACAGAACAGCAATCTACACGAAATCATTCACCGTTACCGCAGCCCGACAATGGAATCTCTTACCAGTGGACGTCAGAAGCATGTCCAGCAGCTTAGCTTTTAAACATGCCTGTGTCGAAATACTAGGTAAACATGCATGAATCATCAAATTATGACCTGAAAACACCTACTCCTACCGCCTCTTCATCATCATTTCCCTCTTCCTTTCACAGATATTCTTCTTCTTCCTCTTCTTCTACTTCTTACTAATCCTTCTCTTCACCTCTCAACTGAAGGCGATATTTCGGTGTACTGTAGAAATGTATATATTTTCTAAACTTTTTCTTAAGTAGTTGTTATAGTACTCATTATTCATAATGATATTCTTAGTACTCATTTTTCATAATTATATTCTTAGTACTCATTATTCATAGTTATATTCTTAGTACTCATTATTCATAATTATACTCTTAGTACTCATTATTCATAATTATATTCTGCACTTTACGTACGATTTATATTATATAGATGATATGATTTTTTTTTTTAAGTGTGGTTACTTTTGTTAATGGTATTACTGTTACTATTGTCCATATTATCATATTATTGTCATCAGTAGTTATTATTAAGTGTTCTAGGTTAAGACTGGTTAAGTGTAAGAAAGGGAGTACATCCCTAACTTTGCCAGGATAAATAAAACATATTACTATTACTATTACTTAATACTGCTACGTCACTGTTTACTAATCAAATTATTTATAATTTAGCACACAACCAGGTGATCCTTGAACTTAAAAACCACTTTTTGAGCAATTATGTTAAACTATTTATTCCTGATGTAACAATTAAACAAACAAACAAACAAACAAACAAACAAACAAACAAACAAACAAACAAACAAACAAACAAGCAAAACAAACACAACTTTAAAATAACCTACTTTCGACGTTTGTGTACCAAATTCAACATAAAAATACAAAGTACGAGGTAAATAATTGAAGGGTACAGACAAAACGTCCGCCTCTGTGGTGTAGTGGTTAGTGCGATTAGCTGTCACCCCCGGAGGCCCAGGTTCGATTCCCGGCTCTGCCACGAAATTTGAAAAGTGGTACGAGGGGTGGAACGGGGTCCACTCAGCCTCGGGAGGTCAACTGAGTAGAGGTGGGTTCGATTCCCACCTCAACCAACCTGGAGGTGGCTTTCCGTGGTTTCCCACTTCTACTCCAGGCAAATGCCGGGATGGTACCTAACTTCAGGCCACGGCCGCGTCCTTGCCTCTTCCTTGTCTATCCCTTCCAATCGTCCCATCCCCCCTCAAGGCCCCTGTTCAGCATAGCATGTGAGGCCGCCTGGGCGAGGTACTGGTCATCCTCCCCAGTTGTATCCCCGACCCAGAGTCTGAAACTCCAGGACACTGCCCTTGAGGCGGTAGAGATTAGTGTTGGCTACTGAATGTATGATTCGAAGCAGTGTATCGATTCATTCAAGTGTCCGAGTGAATCGATTCACAGGAACGGCGAGCTCACGGCACATGATTCAGCTTACTCCCAGCGGACAGTGCTGAGTGGCGCACTCACTGGACGTTGACGGGGAGCCGAGCTTCCGCTGCAGCGAGGCAGTGAATCAGTGAATCATGGCACATGGAAAGAATCGTGAACGAGCGCGGCTCAGTGAGACACATGATACACACGGCTCCTTATCGGCTCACTGGACACGCGGAGAGCCGAGCTTCCGCTGCAGCGAGACATACAGTGAGCCATGGCACATCGAATGAATCGTGAACGAGCGCGGCTCAGTGAGACACAAGATACACACGGCTCCTTATCGGCTCACTGTAGCGAGACATACAGTGAGTCGTGCTGCATTGAAAGAATCGTATGCTATAATGGACTCTCGAGCTCAGCTCATTTGAAAATAATACCCATTTGCATTCACTGTCCTCTTCTTACAGGGAGGTTTAAATAATAGATGGATTTATTTGCAGTGTTAAAAAGGTAGTCACAACATAATTCTGAAGTAGCTAGTAAGTAGGTAGGCTATTAGGTTATACTATTTATTAGTTTAATGAATCTTAGTATTATAACTTAGTTGACATTTGACAATTAAACTCGACTCTAGCCTGCCCTATGACTATGAGTCATGCTCATGACCACTCAAAAGTACCTGTTTTATATTTCATATGTCACATCGTTGCACAAGACTTCAGTCATATGTGGACAGACGCAATAACAGTATGTTGAATCAGAAAACCAGCGGGCTACTGTACATCTCGGGTAGCCTATACAAAATATGACTATTAAAAAATCCTCAGCTGATGGAAAAATACTTTTTTTAAAAAAAAATGACTGAGCGAGTTGTCGTGCGGTTAATATCGCGTGGCTATGCGCTTGCATTCGGGGGATGGTGGTTTCGAATCCCACCGTCGGCAGCCGTTAAGATGGTGTTTCCGTAGTTTCCCCATTTTCACACCGGGAAATGCTGGGACTGTACCTTAATTCAGGTCATGGCTGCTACCTTCCTAATCCTAACCTTTCCCACCCTGCGTCACCGGAAACCTTCGATGTATTAGAGTAACTAGCATTTTTTCTAAGAAAGGAGTTCATAATATGAAGACCAGATGGCAGCTGCGAGCACTGAATGCTGTTGCTGCTGTCTTACCAGCACATACTACACAGATGCAGTAGGAGCGGTGGCCAATGAGCCGTGAATCGGATCACTGTATCGATTCAGTAACGTGAACGGAATCAAATGAATCGATTCAGTAAAATGAATCGAATGTCCCATCACTAGTAGAGATGGGATCCCTCGATGAGTCCGATGGAAATACCAACCCTGGAGGGTAAACCGATGAAGATAGAAGAAGAGAGACAAGACCATTATATATAAACCGGGTGGTCCACCAGCCCCTTGCGATCCAGTTTCATGCATCTCTTCACGTTTACTGCAATTCTGAAGGACATCGGACCGGGCGAGTTGGCCGTGCGGTTAGGGGCACGCTGCTGTGAGCTTGCATCCGGGAGATAGTGGGTTCGAATCCCACTGTCGGCAGCCCTGAATATGGTTTTCCGTGGTTTCCCATGTTCACACCAGGAAAATGCTGGGGTTCCAACTCCTAGGCCTTTCCTATCCCATCGTCGCCATAAGACCTATCTGTGTCGGTGCGACGTAAAGCCAGTAGTAGAAAGACATCGTTCCCTCCCCCTAAACCGGGGTAAACGAGATGGGCGTTTACGGGCTAGAAGACAGCAGGAATCGCGAGCGCCACTGTTAATTCATTATGGGTACCTCGAACGAACCAGTAGAACGAGTACAGATACGCAGAACACGTACTTTAAAACAGGTGGACGACTCACAGACCGGGAGCACAGGACTGTATAGGCTGGGAAGTGGGCGACGGAGGCAACTGTCGCAGCAGCTCACAAGCCAAGCGGGCGGAGAGATATGTGGTACTGAGCAGTGCTCGAGGTAGGAGGTTCGAATCTCACACAAGATTGTTTTTTAACAGCCAGTTGTCTGGGATATGGAAAGGTTGCATACTTGATAGCTTCGAAGGACTAATTTGTTTATTTGATCCTATAAAAGACCGTATGTATTGTTGCAGTGGGTATGATACTGGTTTGGACAATGATAAGGGAATGTTGGTACGTGGACAGTTAGCTGCGTCGTACATGTCCCAAGCTTCGTAGACTACAGGTATGGCAAAGTATGCCCCATTGGCACGATAACATCATGCGATGGCAGGTAAGTATCTAGCTGCGCGATCTCCCCTCCTTTGAAGCACTTCACAACACAAAGTTTATTCACTGCCTCGAGATGTATTCCAGTGACGAATATGAGGATACGTTACATATCTATGGAGAGGACCTAATTAAAAAAAAGACAAGCTTATGTACATGGCTTTCGTAGATCTAGTGAAGACATTCGATAATGTTGATTGGACCAAGCTGTTCGAGATTCTGAAGGTGATCGGGATAAGATACCGAGAAAGGAGAATTATCTACAATCTATACAAAAGTTAGTCTGCAGTGATAAGAATCGGGGACTTTGAAAAAGAGGCAGCTATCCGGAAAGGAGTAAGGCAAGGCTGCAGTTTGTCCCCGTTCCTTTTCATTTACATACAACAGGCGATGAAGGAAATCAAAGAAAAATTTGGAAAGGGAAACAAAGTCCGATGGGAGGAAATCAAAACCCTGAGATTTGCTGATGATGTTGTTATTTTATCCGACTCTTCAAAAGATCTGGAAATATTTCTGAATGGTATGGACAGAATCTTGGAGAAGGAATAGAAGATAAAAATAAATAAGTCCAAAACAAAAGTAATGGAGTGCGGTTGAACAAAGTCAGGTGATGCAGGAAATATTAGATTAGGAAATGAAGTACTAAAGGAAGTAGACATATATTGTTACTTGGGTAGTGAAATAACTAATGATGGTGGAAGTAAGGAGGACATAAAATGTAGACTAGCACAACCAAGGAAGGCCTTTCCTGAGAAAATAAATTTGTTCACCTCGAACATAGATATAGGAATTAGAAAGACTTTCGTCTGGAGCGTGGCATTGTATGGAAGTGAAACATGGACGATAACTAGGTCAGAAGAAAAGAGAATGGAATGTGGTGTTACAGAAGAATGCTGAAGGTGAGATGGGTAGATAGAATCATGAATGAGGGGATACTGAATCGAATTGGTGAGAGGAGATCTATTCGGCTAAATTTGACCAGGAGAAGAGATAGAATGATGGGGCATATTTTAAGACACCCAGGACTTGTGCAGTTGGTTTTTGAGGGTAGTGTAGGTTTAAAGATAAAAATTTCATTGTTCCGTATTGAAATTATTAACATTAAAAATTAAATAATTGAAGTTCAACCAATTCAATACATAAAAGAAAGAAATGTAGTAATTACATTCTTATTTAAATGGGACCGGTTTCGACCTTAGTCCAGGTCATCGTCAGCCGTAAAAACAAGTAGGCGAAATCACACAATGTTTATGAATATTGGAGAAATGGGTCAGTTTCACACTCTGTCAGGCACAAAGTCACAACACTATCAAATAATATATGAAGATTATAAATAAACTTGAAGTCGCAGACGAATAGATTAGTAGCAAACCGCCAGTTCCCGGTGATCAACGCGGCACATTCAAGGTCATGCGCTGCGGTCTCGAACGCCAAAGTAGAGTGGAGAATGTCTTGAAGGTCCAATATTTGTCTCGGTTGTGGGAAGTTAAGTACGTATATAAAAAATACGCACAAGTTCTCATTCAATTATACTGGACCTTCAAGACATTCTCCACTCTACTTTGGCGTTCGAGACCGCAGCGCATGACCCTGAATGTGCCGCGCTGATCACCGGGAACTGGCGGTTTGCTACAAATCTATTCGTCTGCGACTTCAAGTTTATTTATAATCTTCATATATTATTTGATAGTGTTGTGACTTTGTGCCTGACAGAGTGTGAAACTGACCCATTTCTCCAATATTCATAAACATTGTGTGATTTCGCCTACTTGTTTTTACGGCTGACGATGACCTGGACTAAGGTCGAAACCGGTCCCATTTAAATAAGAATGTAATTACTACATTTCTTTCTTTTATGTATTGAATTGGTTGAACTTCAATTATTTAATTTTTAATGGTAGTGTAGGTGGTAAGAACGATAGTAGTAGACCAAGATACGAATATGACAAACAAATAAGAGCAGATGTAGGATGTAGTAGTTATGTAGAAATGAAAAAGTTAGCACAGGATAGGGTGGCATGGAGAACTGTGTCAAACCAGTCTATGGACTGATGACTCAAACAACAACTACGGAGAAGCTAGAAAGAATACTATCCGGATAGACGACAACTACGGGCATGATATTTCGGAGTGTGGAAAGACGCCTGTGGGATACTTGCATCCCTGGAAAGCACACGGCCTGTTCGAGATCAACCCGTGACGTCTGCTGACAATGAAGAGGTCGTGTTTGACGTCATCCGGCGTAACCCTCATTCTAGCACACGAGCCGTTGCACAGCCGAGCGTCTGTTACGCGGATATTGCATACCCACCGGTTTCACCCGTACCATCTGCACTTACACCAGGAGCTCCATGGTCATGATTTCGATGCCCGGTTGGCGTTCTTTCAATGGATCCTACAGCACATGGACACTGATCCTGCTTTTCTATCGACTCTCTTATTTATGGACGAAGCACGATTCCACAAAAATGGAACCGTTAATCGCCATAATATACATTACTGCTGAGTGGATAATCCCCATCGGGTGCGACAGACAGCTTTTCAGGTACAATGGGGCGTGAATGTATGGTGTGGAATCATGGGTGATCACCTCATCGGTCCCCATTTCTTCGAGGAACATCTGACCAGTCAACGTTATCTGCGGTTTATCCAAGATGAACTACCACCGTTTTTGAAACATGTGCCACTCCTTGAATGCTGCAAGATGTGGTTTCAACATGACAGATCTCCACCGCACGCGGCGGTGGTCGTCCGGAACCATTTCCATGCGACGTATCCTGATTCATGCATAGGAAGGGGAGGACCTATCCCCTGGCCCGCCATATCGCCCGACCTTACGTCCATGCATTTTTTCTGTGAGTCCATGTTAAACCACTGATGTATGCATAGGAGCCGGCCAGTCCTTGTCACCTTAGATAGCTCATCACCGAGGCATGCCGATCTGTTTCGCCAGAGGTGTTGCAACGGGCCAGACGGCCCTTACAATATCGCGCGTAGCTCTGTATCGACTACGGAGGTAGTCAGTTGAAACAGGTGCTGCGTTAAACAATGTGGATAACTGAAGTCCTGTCACATGTTTCCCAGCCTCTATCAACCCAGCTCCATACCAACGGCCCTTTTCAGGCCCAAATAAACAAATCAGTCTGTGAAAAATACCGGTATTAAGTATACAACCTTGCCACATCCTAGGCAACTGGCTTAAGAAAAGAACTTGCATGGGACTTGAACCTTCTAACCCTCGAGTACTGTCTACTATCACACATTCAACCACGCGCTAGCCCTGTGAGCGACTGCGACACGACACCTACGGCGCCTACTTCCCATCGTATACTGGCCACAGACCATCATCTTCACATCCTCGTCCAACCCAGCACCATACCTAATACAAAAAATTCTTATGTGGGATTCGAACTTCCTACCTCGACCACTGTCCACTATCACACATCTCATCGCCTGCTTTGCGTGTGAGCTACTGAGACACTTGATCTATACAGTACTGTGCTCCCGGTCTGTGCGTCCACCACCTGTTTTAAAGTACGTGTTCTGCGTATCTGTACTCGTTTTACGGGTTCGTTCGAGGTACCCATAATGAATTAATAGTAGCGCTCACGATTCCTGCCGTCTTCTATCCCGTAAACACACATCTCGTTATATTACCCCGGTTTAGGGTGAGGGACCGATGTCTTTCAGAACCGTAGTAAATGTGAAGGGATGCATAAAACTGTATTGCAAGGGGCTGATGGACCACTCGGTATGTATATTCCAAGACAGTTCTGAAATGTATGTGATTTCAACCAAACTTGGTTCTTGGTACTTGGAAAAAAATGCTATGGGTTGTGACACCCCTACTATACCTAGATGAGGGGATGAAAAGTAAAAATAATATAAAATGACCAATATTAGTATAAAACCGATAGTTTATGGGTCACTGAGATAAATTGTGTCATTCCGGACACCGTTTAAGATGAGGAAAAGTGAAAAATAAAATGTCCAAAATGAATGAGATTTGTGTTAAATCCACAGGCTGATTGGCGATAGTTCCAGTGACAGTTGAAACCGTGTACATCGTATCTATCGCGTGACGCATACAGTTAACTTATCCCTTATTTTGATTTTCTATCTGAAAGGATCAGCTGCTTCCCAGACAATTTGGGCTGCCACATGGATAAAGTTTAACGCAAAACAAAATAATCTAAGATTAAAACTTGAAATTAAACAGATAATAATAACTCTAAAACTACAAACACTTCCTAAAATGTCAATTTCAACGTCACATTAAAGAAATCCGCAAGAATTCACTTCACGCATAATTAACAGGTAATACAAATCCTGAAACGTATCCTGGCAGCGCCAAGTACTACAGCTAGTTTCATTTATAAAGATTACATGTCTTTGCCGCTGGCCTATGATGGGGCGTTTCCACTTTCTAAAATATTGGTGGTGGCAACAGAACAATGCACAAATTTTGGCTGATTGCGCATTTTATGTCTATTGTGAATATGGAGGTAATCCAATTAACATTACATTTCCACTCCAGTAGAAAGCTGTGATACACTCTGCACATATTTGTGGTGGAATGGTTTTCTCACTTCCAGGGCTCGCAGTCAGAGCAACGTCCTTTTCGGGTAACGCAATCCACGAACAACATTTCAAAACCACCTCAGGATCTCCGTTCTGGTATTCACGTTCCTTTATTAGCAGTACACGTAACGTGTGTATGTTATCGAATATTCAACGTAACTGCGGATCTCACGCTGTCTAGTGCATGGACGAGAAACCTGGTGACATTTAGAAACGTACCACAGCCCCGTGGGAGCCCTTATTAGTTATTAACCTTTAACTCTTTCAAATATCGCAACCTTCTCCAGGGAATTATTAATTCGATGAACGACACAATGCCTTCCTTCTAATTTCGTTAATATCCTTCTGGACGGAATTGAAATACACTGACTGACAGAGCAAATGCAACACCAAGAAGGAGTGGTCAGAACTTTATGCCAATTGCAGGGTAGACTGACGTCACTGAGCTATGCTCATGATGTGAAATGCGCCGCTGTGCTGCGCACGTAGCGAACGATAAATAGGACACGGCGTTGGCGAATGGCCCACTTCGTACCGTGATTTCTCAGCCGACAGTCATTGTAGAACGTGTTGTCGTGTGCCACAGTACACGTGTATAGCTAAGAATGCCAGGCCGCCGTCAACAGAGGCATTTCCAGCAGTCAGACGACTTTACGAGGGGTATGGTGATCGGGCTGAGAAGGGCAGGTTGGTCGCTTCGTCAAATCGTAGCCGATACCCATAGGGATGTGTCCACGGTGCAGCGCCTGTGGCGAAGATGGTTGGCGCAGGGACATGTGGCACGTGCGAGGGGTCCAGGCGCAGCCCGAGTGACGTCAGCACGCGAGGATCGACGCATCCGCCGCCAAGCGGTGGCAGTCCCGCACGCCACGTCAACCGCCATTCTTCAGCATGTGCAAGACACCCTGGCTGTTCCAATATCGACCAGAACAATTTCCCGTCGATTGGTTGAAGGAGGCCTGCACTCCCGGCGTCCGCTCAGAAGACTACCATTGACTCCACAGCATAGACGTGCACGCCTGGCATGGTGCCGGGCTAGAGCGACTTGGATGAGGGAATGGCGGAACGTCGTGTTCTCCGATGAGTCACGCTTCTGTTCTGTCAGTGATAGTCACCGCAGACGAGTGTGGCGTCGGCGTGGAGAAAGGTCAAATTCGGCAGTAACTGTGGAGCGCCCTACCGCTAGACAACGCGGCATCATGGTTTGGGGCGCTATTGCGTATGATTCCACGTCACCTCTAGTGCGTATTCAAGGCACGTTAAATGCCCACCGCTACGTGCAGCATGTGCTGCGGCCGGTGGCACTCCCGTACCTTCAGGGGCTGCCCAATGCTCTGTTTCAGCAGGATAATGCCCGCCCACACACTGCTCGCATCTCCCAACAGGCTCTACGAGGTGTACAGATGCTTCCGTGGCCAGCGTACTCTCCGGATCTCTCACCAATCGAACACGTGTGGGATCTCATTGGACGCCGTTTGCAAACTCTGCCCCAGCCTCGTACGGACGACCAACTGTGGCAAATGGTTGACAGAGAATGGAGAACCATCCCTCAGGACACCATCCGCACTCTTATTGACTCTGTACCTCGACGTGTTTCTGCGTGCATCGCCGCTCGCGGTGGTCCTACATCCTACTGAGTCGATGCCGTGCGCATTGTGTAACCTGCATATCGGTTTGAAATAAACATCAATTATTCTTCCGTGCCGACTCTGTTTTTTCCCCAACTTTCATCCCTTTCGAACCACTCCTCCTTGGTGTTGCATTTGCTCTGTCAGTCAGTGTATTTAATATTCATGACGTTAAAAATTAATTGCTGTAATCTCAAATTATTGATTTCCATGTACTTAAAGATTTGAGAAAGACTCTTAGCAGCTAATACATGAAGACTTGTAGTCCAAAGCGGATAAGAGCCAAACTCTACATTTCGAGATATTACAAAAAACAATTTTGTACGTTCCACAGTGAATAAATACAGACAAGTATATTACTTCCCGCAATTACACAACCGTTCACTCCAGTACTTCCCAGATTCCTTGGCTGCTTATCAAATAAAGTATACTTAAGTAATTTGTAGTTGTTTCCGTCCCTTCTTCTTCTTTATTTGTTTACCCTCCAGGGTCGGTTTTTCCCTCAGACTCAGCGAGGGATCCCACCTCTACCGCCTCAAGGGGAGTGTCCTCGAGGTTCAAACTCTGGGTCGAGGGATACAACTGGCGAGGATGACCAGTACCTCGCCCAGGCTGCCTCACCTGCATTACTGAACAGGGGCCTTGCGGGGGATGGGAAGTTTGGAAGGGATAGACAAGGAAGCGGGGAGGAAGCGGCCGAGGACTTAAGTTAAGTACCATACCGGCATTTACCTGGAGAAGAAGTGGGAAACAACGGAAAACCACTTCCAGGATGGATGAGGTGGGAATCGAACCCACCTCTACTCAGTTGACCTCCCGAGGCTGAGTGGACCCCATTCCAGCCCTCGTACCACTTTTCAAATTTCGTGGCAGAGCCGGGAATCGAACCCGGGCCTCAGGGAGTGGCAGCTAATCACACTAACCATTACTCCACAGAGGCGGACATTTAATGTTCATGACGTTAAAAATTAATTGCTGGAATCTCAAATTATTGATTTCTATGTAACATCCCTAAAGATTTGAGAAAGACTCTCAGCAGCTAATACATGAAGACTTGAAGTCCAAAGCGGATAAAAGCCAAAATCTACATTTCGAGATATTACAAAAAACAATTTTGTACGTTCCACAGTGAATAAATACAGACAAATATATTACTTCCCGCAATTACACAACCGTTCACTCCAGTACTTCCCAGATTCCTTGGCTGCTTATCAAATAAAGTATACTTAAGTAATTTGTAGTTGTTTCCGTCCCTTCTTCTTCTTTATTTGTTTACCCTCCAGGGTCGGTTTTTTCCTCGGACTCAGCGAGGGATCCCACCTCTGCCGCTTCAAGGGCAGTGTCCTTGAGCTTCAGACCCTGGGTAGTGGATACAACTGGGGAGGATGACCAGTACCTCGCCCAAGCGGCCTCACCTGCTATGCAGAACAGGGGCCTTGCGGGGGGGATGGGAAGATTGGAAGGGATAGACAAAGAAGAGGGAAGGAAGCGGCCATGGCCTTAAGTTAGGTACCATCCCGGCATTTACCTGGAGGAGAAGTGGGAAACCACGGAAAACCATTTCCAGGATGGCAGAGCCGGGAATTAAACCCGGGCCTCCAGAGGTGGCAGCTAATCACACTAACCACTACACCACAGAGGCGGACCTGTTTAGTCTTCACAGGTACTTTCACTGGACACGTAGTACATGTATGACTAATATAATTTTCCATCAAGGTAATAATAATAATAATAATAATAATAATAATAATAATAATAATAATAATAATAATAATAATAATATTCTGTGACAGTACGCCTAAAGCTACGAACCCATGGCATGGAATATTAATATAATTCATTGAGGGGTATCAAATACTTTTGAAATCAGAACCAGTAGAATCGAGGTGCCGGCCATTTAGAAGTAGGTGGCAATTAAATGGATTTGTGAACCAAGGATTTAGGACAGGCAATTGGGATACCGCGGACGGAAAAGGCCCTCATTAGGAGAATTGGAAATTCCTAAGCCCGGAGAGAGGTTTGGAGTAGCCATTGAAACAAGAGGCGACAATGGGATTCGCATACTTCTGTAATACAAAGACCGTTTCTTGAGACAAAAGGCAAGGCTCGGACAGAGCTGGAAATAACAACAGAAAGGAAGGGGCGATACCGAGAATAAACAGAGCAACGAAATGGGAGTAAAATGACGGACCGAGCGAAGTAGGAAGGTGGCCATGCCATCTCATTGGTCAGGCTGGTGGGTTTCTAGAGCGATTCACATCCACACAGGTGGGTGGAAACACCGTCAGATATTTAAAATTATGATTGTTTCAGAACGAATATTTAGTCCCGATCAAGGATCAAGCTTGTTGAAAATAGCTTTACAATACAATAGTTATAGCATTCTGTTATAATTTCCCCAACGGTGACAATTATGTGATTAGGTTTTCGTATAAACTTTCTTGTAATAACTCTGAAGCCTCAGTTATGGAGGTCAAGATATTTATGAGTGTATTCAGAATATATAAATTACAGAAGATAATTCGAATCGAGTTACCGTAGTATGTTTATAAGTGAACTAGACTGTGTACACTAACCGTTCGTTATATGTTCAATATTCGCGCCTACCACATCGGTTTACAGCTTGATTTTGTAAAATTATAAGACCTTGATCAAAGTCCTGGTTTATGGAAAATTAAAATTAAAAATAGATATTCCAAAGCAGTTTTTACCTGTACATATCCACAAACAGTTCATAGTGTGACGGCACGTTTTACACACTGGAAGCAGTAACCTGACAAGGTTGAACTAAGGACCATTGATGGCTGATTTCCAGGTCATCGACGCCATGGTGGTGTAGAAGATAGGGCTTCCTATCGAGAAGTCCATTCCAGACGGGCGTTCTTTTCATATCAGTAATGTAGATCATATTATTAAGCATTTAGCGGAATAGTAATATCAGTGACAATAGGATGTAAATGATGCAAGTAGAGGTGCTGCTTTGTGTCTGCAGTACTTCATCTATATATATAAAATAACTTGTCCTGACTGACTGACTGACTGACTGACTGACTGACTGACTGACTGACTGATTCATCATCGCCGAGCCAAAACTACTGGACATAATTAAATGAAATTTTGGGGATATATTCATATTAAGATGTAGGTGCTCGCTAAGAGAGGATTTTTGGATATTCCGTCGCTAAGGGGGTGAAAAGGGGAGTGAAATTTTAAAATTAGTGTATCTATATCTCAAAACTTTAAAAGTTTACAGATGTAAAAATTGGTATTTAGAATCTTCTTTAAAAATAAGGAAACACGTTTTTTTTTGTTTTCAGAAAATCCCAACAGGAGGGGTGAAAAAGGGTGAAAATGGGGAAAAATGGGTTGAATGCCTTTAATCAGGATACCGGTACTTATATCTCAGAAACGGAAGATATTACAGACCTGAAAATTGGTACTTTTGATCTCCTTTAAAAATAAAGAAACACGTATTTTTTTGTTTTTGGAAAATCCAATTAATGGGATGGTGAAAAGGGGGTGAATTTTTAAAATGAGTGAATCTATATCTCCAAACTTTTAAAGTTTGCAGATGTAAATTTTGTATATAGAATCTTCATTAAAAATAAAGAAACACGCATTTTTTTGTTTTCGGAAAATCGCAATAGGAGGAGTGAAAAGGGGTGAAAAAGGGGTTGAATGCCTTTAATGAGGCTACTTATATCTCAGAAACTGAAGATATTACAGACCTGAAAATTGGTGTTTGGGATCTCCTTTAAAAATAAAGAAACACGAATTTTTTTGTTTGTGGAAAATCCAATTAAGGGGGGTGAAAAGGGGGGTAATATTTTAAAATGAGTGTATCTATATCTCAAAACTTTTAAAGGTTATAGATGTGAAAATTGGTATTTAGAATCTCCTTTAAAAATAAAGAAACACGTATATTTTGTTTTCGGAAAATCCTAATAGGAAGGGTGCAAAAGGTTGAAAAATGGGTCGAATGCCTTTCATGAGTCTACAGTACTTATATTTCAGAACCTGAAGATATTACAGACCTGAAAATTGGTGTTTGGGATCTTTAAAAGTAAAGAAACACGTATATTTTTGTTTGTGGAAAATCCAATTAATGGGGGGGGGGTGAAAAGGGGGTTATTTTTTAAAATGAGTGTATCTATATCTCAAAACTTTTAAAGTTTATAGATGAAAAAATTGGTATTTAGAATCTCCTTTAATAATAAAGAAACACATATTATTTTGTTTTCGGAAAATCCCTATAGGAAGGGTGGAAAAGGGTGAATAATGGGTTGAATGCCTTTATTGGGGCTACTTATATTTCAGAACCTGAATATATTACAGACCTGAACATTTGTATTTTGGATCTACTTTAAAAGTAAAGAAACACGTATTTTTCGTTTTTTGAAAATCCAAATAATGGGGGGTGAAAAGGGGGGTGAAATTTTTTAAAATGAGTGTGCCTACAACTTAAAACTTTAAAATTTACAGATGTAAAAATTGGTAGTTAGAATATCCTCTAAAAATAAAGGAACACGTATTTTTTTGTTTCCTGTAAATCCTAATAGGAGGGGTGTAAAAGGGTAAAAAATGGGTTGAATGCCTTTAATGAGGATACATATATCTCAGAAACGAAGGATATTACAGAACTGAAAATTTGTATATGGGATCTCCTTTAAAAATAAAGAAACGCGTATTTTAGTTTTTGGAAAATCCAATTAATGGCGGTTAAACAGGAGTGACAAATTGGGGTGAATTTTTTGAAAGACTATATCTACAGATTATCTTGGAAACGTAAAATGTTACAGACGTAAAAAGTGGGTGTTTGGAGTCTCCTGTAAATGTAAAGAAACAGAGGTGATTTGTTTTTGGAAACTCCACTTAAGGGGAACTCAAAAGGGGTGAAATTTTAAAATGAGAATTTTTACAGTATATCTAAAAAAACTTAACATGTTACAGAAGTGAAAAATGGTATTTTTTATCTCTATTAAACATAAAGAAACGTGTATTTTTAGTTTTCGAAAATACCACTTGGGAGGAGGGGGGGTTTAAGTGACTGAAAATGGTGTTGAATTCTTTTAATTAGGCTACTGATATCTCAAAAATGAAGATGTTACAGACGTGAAATGTGATATTTGCAATCTGCTTTAAAAGTAAAGAAACACGTATTCTCGGAAAATCCAATGAAGGGTTGGGGGGGGGGGGATGAAAGAATTGAAAAATTAATTGACTTAATTGTATGAGAATACATACATCTAATAAAAACTAAAGTTGTTACAGACGTGAAAATTCGTATTTGGATCTCCTTTAAAAACAAACAAAAACGCGTTTTGGGGGGAAACCATCTTGGAGGGCGGGAGTGTAAAGGAGTTGAATTCCTTTCATGAGGACACATAAATCAAAAACTGAAGAAGTTAGAGTCGTGATAATTGGTATTTAGAAGATCCTTTACTATTAAAGAAACACGTATTTTTTGCGGGAAAATTCACTTAAGGGGGCGGGGGGAGGGGATTAGTGTGAAATGAAGTGAAGAATGTAAATTATTTTTATGGGGATACTTATATCTCAAAACTGAAGGTAATAGACGTGAACATTGGTGTTTGGAATCTCCCTTAAACATATAGAAACAAGCCTTCCTTTAATTTTTTTTTTTGGGGGGGGGGGGTGGTAAATAAACTTAACGGCGGTAGGGTGTAGAAGGAGGTGAGACCAATTGATTTTACTGTTATTAATGTACTTATAAGGATCCTCCGTTGCTCAGGCAGCAGCGCGCCGGCCTCTCACAGCTGGGTTCCGTGGTTCAAATCCCGGTCACTCCATGTGATATTCGTGCTGGACAAAACGGAGGCGGGACAGGTTTTTCTCCGGATACTTCGGTTTTCCCTGTCATCAGCCATTCCAGCAACAAATAATAATGATAATAATAATAATAATAATAATAATAATAATAATAATAATAATAATAATAATAATATAATAATAATGTTCCGGACCGTCATCAAATGTGCGGACCGCGCTGGAAACGGCTACTGGACGGGTAATCACTAAGAATGCAGTCCGGCCGCCGGTCCAGTGCCGCCAAGGCACCCAATATAACAGCACGCCGGATCTCCTGAAGTATTTTATCCATATTAAAAATGATTATAGGAAAAGATGGCAAAGATTTACGTACCCAACTGACCGGGAGGAATACCTGAGCCTAGCCCGGGAAGTACGAACTCGATTGCTGGAAAGGAAGATTGAAAAATGGGAGGAACGTGCCGTAAAATAAGAAAAAACGAGTCAGATCGGGAATTTTGGTGGATTCTCGCAGAAAACGAGTCAGATCGCGAATTTCGGCGGATTATATATCTAAAACAATAAGCATTCAATTATAAATTTCATATAATACCGTAGCGAAGCATGGGTATCTTGCTAGTTTTAGTATAAAGGCTGAATGGGTCTTTCGTATAGATGTTTATGTCGTTGCACATTGTATCCATTAACTATTCTTAAATTAATATAAAGTAATTTGAATTTAAGGTCGGTAAGTCTCATCCGATAAGTTATATTATATGGTTATTATATAAGTAATGGTTGATTGGCCATGGATAAAAACAACAGATGTAGAGAGAACTATCGTATTCTGCGCTTTTTCCTGTTGATAGATCCAGTTCGATGCTCGACGAGAGGAATAAAAATCCCAGTTGTAAATCATGTATGTTTAAATAAGTTGTACGTGTCCAATCATGATTTGTATCGTAATGGTATTTTCGAGGACGATGATTTTCTGTGTGGAACAAATTGAGAGTCCTTAGTTCAATATCTGATTTCTGTATGTTACATTGTTATTAAAAATGGTTAAAATGTAGTAGATGTTTCTTTATGTCTTTGTGCAGTCCGATAGTATTTATTTAAGCATAGATATCAGACGGGATATCGGCTTCGGTACAATATGGTAATGAAATGCCGTATTGTAAAATTAATTTGCTTTTACGTTTATAAGTTAATTTATGATATTTTAATTATTGTTACATTTCCATGATATGGATGCCTGATCTGTTCGGGAATACATTAACACCACTGTGTTGTATTCAGGTTCTTCCAGAAGTGTTTATTATATTCCACACTGTATATATTGAAGGAAATAGTGTCCACATTCTCGCTTTGCAAACGCAAGCTAGCATCGTTTGCAGCACGTGTGTATGTTGTGATCAGTTGCATTTTATTAAGATCATGTTTGAGATGTAATGTCGTTTCAGTAAGGACTGTTTCAGGGAGAATAAGTCAGTAAGAATATCAGGAAGGGCGTGTGACTCTTCGTGTCATTGTGTTGAGATGATTATTGCCTCGTCAAATAAAGGCCAGTGTGTTGTTATCTGATGTGTACGAGTTGTCGACAAGCCTTGGGTAGTTTATTTAGGAATTAGTAAGTCGTCAATGTCCCCACTGTGAGGTTGTGTATTGCTGCCAAGGTATGCCTTATGTTATACAGTAGATAACAGTCTTGTATTATAATTATTGTCCATGCCCCTAATAATTATTTGTCTACGCCCAATATTGTCTTGCGGTTAATGTCTAGAAGTATACCCCTACTGAAATTAAGTGAAGTTGATCTGATGGATTGTATGATTACAGTATTATATTCCATAGAGTAAGTGGTAGGCCTAATAGCCATTTCTGATAAGAGTTTATTTGAATTTTAGAAACAAAATTGATAGAATTTGCATATCCTAACATTTGTTTTACTTTAATAGACTTGTGAGATATTGGGTGCATACATGATTATTAAATGTCATCAAGACATGTTTAACCCTTGTCTAGTCGCGCAAAAATTATTACGTTACTAGTCACGCACGGAGGTATCCTCCGGGGATAAAAATGAGCGTTATTTTCGTCCTTTGAGATATTGTTTTGGCATGTTCGTTTGCAGTATTCTTCGGTATAATTAAAAGAAACCCTTTTAAGTACTTGAGGGTTATTTTTACAAAGTTTGTTTGATCTAAAAGCAGAATACTGCAGACCTTAACTATGTGGAATGATCTTATGATATTAACTCGTGTGACTCGCCATTACCTACGACGATTACATCATATGAAATAATATTTTTCTAAAATAAGTTTAGAAGAACAAAACAACAAGGTAATCGACCTCCAAAACAAATAAAAATTATGCACTAAAATGTAAGGTAATTTACTTAGTCGCACACGGAGGAAACGTCCCGGTGATGTCACTCGTCAAAACAATGATCCCACACTCGCACACAGGATGCACGATCACGCCGAAATGCTGACAGGACGAATCCAAATGAACAAGGAGAAAGGTATAGGGATGGGGAGACCGACAGTTCAACTGGGAAGTTCAGTACCGTGCAAAATGTAATCGACCCGGAGGAAATCTCCGTGAGGGACTAATTAAGGGTTAATAATGTCCGAATGGCCATCGTTGCATTTCATAAATAATTTTTATCCAGATTCTTGTCTTTGTTCTAACGCGTGTGACGGTTATTAGCTGTTTCCATTTGTGCTTAATTTGTCGCAATGTATAAATAATCTTATTACAATCTTCAGTCATTTTATTTTTGACATACTGTATACTTTAGGAGTGTGTTCTCATGTAAGTTTTAAACAAATGTAATGAATGTGGTTCGAATCGACACTGTAAGGTTGTGTATTGCTGCCAAGGTATGCCTTATATTATAGATAACAGCCTTGTATTATAATTATTATCCATGTCCCTAATTATTATTTGTCTACGCCCAATATTGTTGTGCGGTTTATATCTAGAAGTATACCCCTATTGCAATCGACAAGTGTTTATTGATAATTTAATCATTTTACTAACAGAGTTTTTGCAATATGAGATTGAGTAAGTTACCGAACTTTCCAAATAGGTAGGAATATTAGTAATAGGTAATCCCCTAGATGCATAAGGTAGCATGGTTAGGATCCCACTGTTGTTGCTGGGACGGAATACTCATCCGGTATCATTTCTCACAACCACCGAACTCGCTAGTATCGTGAATGTATCATCGCTGAGGAATCAGAACCGCGAATGTGATATTGCTCTTCCTATCCATTATTTGTTCCCGATCACATATTGATATGCAGTCCATCAAAACAATTTTCGTTGATTTCATTCTCCTTTACGCATATGTAAAGAAAATGAATCTTACTGTACTGCAGGAATGTATGTTTGCATTACATATCTATGCACTCCTAGAGTATGATGATTTTAAGGTCATTTTCCATTACACATTACCATAGGAAAATGAACACAACGAAAATTGTTCTGATGAACTGTATATCAATCTGTAACTGGGAGGTGTGACCAGTCTTAAGGGATATAATGGATAGGAAGAGCTTTGTAACATTCGCGGTTTTGGGTCCGCAGCGACGATATTTTATTGTCATTTGAATATGTTGTTTGTTTTGTGTACCATGCATTAATATTAGTAAAATCTGTGTATTGAACCTAGTATAGTATTTCTCTACTTCATTTTCCACTTCCCCAGTTTTGTCAAATTCTGAACTGAGCATGTCTGAGTTCTGAGCTAGTCCGGAGCATTAGCAAATCTCAGAGACATACGGGGATAATATCGAGCGATCCGGTTGCATCGTTCGAGGCGTATAGCTGTTACTTTGCACTGGAGAGATTGTGGTAGCATGGTTAGGATCCCACTGTTGTTGCTGGGACGGAATACTCATCCGGTATCATTTCTCACAACCACCGAACTCGCTAGTATCGTGAATGTATCATCGCTGAGGAATCAGAACCGCGAATGTGATATTGCTCTTCCTATCCATTATTTGTTCCCGATCACATATTGATATGCAGTCCATCAAAACAATTTTCGTTGTCGGCAGCTCAGGAGATAGTTATCCGTGGTTTCCTATTTTCACCCGAGGTAAATACCGGGGCTGTACCTTACTAAAGGCCACGACCACTTCCTTCCCAGTTGTAGTCCTGTCCCTGGCGTCGTTGAAAGACGTAAAACAATAGCAAATAATCGTACACTCTCGGTTAATGCAGGTCATTCAGTCTGCCTGCGTGACAATGTTGACATTCCACTTCACTCTACCAGATGGCAGACAAAGCGTAATTGTTCTGGGTGATTTATGGCTTTCAATTGTGTCGTGTAAACACCAAACGTGTCATCAGACAGTGGCATATACTGAGGGCTACCAAGGCTATCGGTGAAGTCCAAACCTCAAATGAGAACGATGAAAATCTAATTGTTCCATTTAAAAAAACTTAAAAGCAGTGAGAAAACTCGTCGCATGTGTTTCTGAGAGGAAGGCATCGGAGACTGATATTGCAGTCCAAGTGCTGCGTCAGTATCCCCTCGACTCACCTCGCACGGCATGCTGTTGAATGTTCAATAGGTGCGGGGCGGGTGGGATAGGTGTGCTAGGCTTCGCTCCGTCAGATCACCACTGCTAACCAGCAACCATGCGTTAGTCATCTTTTATACTTCCTCATCTCATACTCATAGGTAACAGATTGCTGGCATTTCACTCCCGTTTACCTCTACATCCTTGTGGGAAGATACCGCAGGGCTGCTGTTATAGAAACAATATAGTTTTCTTTTTATAGGTAGATCTGCTAAAATGGAATGCAATCTTTCAGGTTTAATGTTCTTTTTTGATGGTTGGAATATAGCCCCTGATCATGGGTTGGATACCACTATTGATCTCCCAACGAAGCTAATAAACCAGTGAACGATGGGTACGACCGCTGGTAATGCTGCAATATTAAAAATGTTAGTTTAGTAATAATATAATAGTGCATGGCATTTGTATAGGCTTCGTGGTGACCTAATGTGGATGAAATGAATGGAAAAGACGTCATAAACGCCCAATCCCCAAGCCAGGGGAATTAAGAGTACGAGGAGTTGATTCTGAGAATTGAACCGGGACCATCGGACCAAAGCCGGACTTTAATTTGCTAAACTTTAGGCTACCGTCTCCACTGATCAGTTGTTTATTATTGACAGTAGTAGAGGCTAGGGCAGTACCTTGTGAAGCAACCTTGACAACACAGCAGGCTACTCTGTTGGCTATTCGTTGTAGCTCAAAACGCTTAATGATTAACCTTCACTTAACGAGCTATCGAAAAGGGGTAACCTAAGTCTAGTGGTAGCCCACGTCTTGATCCCAGCATATGCCACTGTCATCAGAAATCATTTAGCGGTGACTGCGACGTGGTGTGCCAAATGGACTGTTTCTTACCCTTCAAAATTACGAGTACCTTTCGGGTTTTGACGTCACTATCCAAGGATTCTGAGACCGAGATACGAATAGTAATAGTAACGGATACCGCTTATTAACGTTGCTTTGCCTTACAGTATAACCCTCAAACTACAAAAGAAAAAAAGATTAAGAAATAAATGATTGTATCATATTAAAGTTATCCCGTAGCTCAATGGTTCTGGAGCACTATACCTTTGTCCATCTCCCACTGGCAAGAGGTGATATTGCCAGGCCCCCTTCCCTTGCCTGAAGCCTTTGTCAAAATAATAGTCTAAATTTCTATTTAGTTTGTGACGTTGATTATAATACAGCAGAAGTTTATACAAGATTCGGTATCGCAGTATTAGGACTCTTCTATTTCTGCTGCCACCTTTCCTACATCCAAGTAAAGATTCATGCGTGAGCTGAGTCGCACGTGTGGATTTGGCCCTTTTGTACGGCCATATGCCCTTCCTGATGCCAACCCTATGTGAGGGATATACTCCCTATTACTTGCTTCTGTGGAGCTCGGTAGTGCGGTGTGTTGTGCGTACTGACACAAAAACCGACATCTTGCCCCCAGCCACTACTCTGACCATTCAGCCAAGGAATCGGACTACCATAGTATTGGACCTATGATAACAAATAGCTTCTTTTTTACGCTTTACATCACAATGGCACAGATAGGTCTTATGGTGACAATGAGATAGGAAAGGACTAGGATTTGTAAGAGAGCGACCGTGGTCTTAAGGCACAGCCCCAGAATTAGCCTGCTGTAAAATTAGGAAACCACGGATAACTACCTTCAGGGCTGCCAACGGTGGGATTTGAACTCACTATCTCCCGAATGCAAGCTTACAGCTACGCACCCCAACCGCACGGTCAAATCGCTTGATCTTCATGTTTTTCCTCTCCTTGCCTTCTTGCCTTTCAAGTACGTTTTCATTATTTCGCTATGTTCCCTCCTTCTTTCCTCCTTCCAGACACATTTCCTTTGCTTCTTCTCTTTCTCCTCGATTATTCCAAACATTTTAATATTTCTTTTACTTTTCTAATATCTGTTTTCTTGTGGTTTCAGTTCAGCCCTATCCTTCTTACCTTCGAAGAATGATCGGATTATTATTATTATTATTATTATTATTATTATTATTATTATTATTATTATTATTATTATTATTATTATTATTAGGGGTTGCCTGGCCGAGACGGTAAAGGCGTGCTCGGATCGCCCGGAAGGGCGTGGTTTCGAATCCCCGCCAGGAAGTCGTAAAATTTAAGAACCGAGATTTCCACTTCCGGAGGTGCATATGGCCCTGAGTTTCACTCAGCTTACACCAAAAATAAGTACCAGGTTAATTCCTGGGGGCAAAGGCGGCCGGGCGTAGAGCTAACCACTCCACCCCATCACGTGCTGAGGTTAAAAATGGTGGAAGCCTTTACTTTCCACTCCTCCAAGGGCTTTCATGGCCTGTACGGAGATGACTTTGCTTTGTTATTATTATTATTATTATTATTATTATTATTATTATTATTATTATTTGCCTGGCAAGGTCATCCTGATAATGTAATTTAGTAGAGTGTACAGCTAGTGTTGCCACACCGAGCATTGGACGGTGGGAAATAAGCCCAAAACCCAAAATAGCCAACTGCTTCGGGCAGAAGAGCCCCTTGGGGAGAATTTTGGCCGCTCAGTGGAGGAACTGCCACTGGAAACCATCAGGCAGCGTCTGTATTCCAGGTTACGGGAGTCTACCAACAGCATCTGTACCCTGCGTTAAGTGGGCTGATATAAAATCCAACGGCGAATGAAGCGACACATCAGTTGGAGTACTTCTTCGTCGCATCAAATGAAAATGGTAGCCACTACTATTCATGAAAGTTTCCATAAGTCCGAACGACGTAATAAATGGACAAGGGCTACTTGCTCACGGACGGAGCGGACTGAAGAAGCGAATCTCCTGGCTACGACTAGCCACCATTAATATTGGGACACTTACTGCTAGAAGCCGTGAACTGGCACAGAACCAGAGAAACCGCCTAATCAAAATGGAATCAAAATGGAAAGGGTCAAAATCGAAAGGCATAGATGATGGTTATATGATCCTCTGTCGTGACGCTAGTTCTGTCCGAAACGGAGTTGCGGTAGTCGTTACTCAGAAACCTTGTGATGCCGTGGTCGAAGTCAGTCGACTATCAGATCGTACAAGAGCGGTCAAAATTATCTCGAATGCAACACATGTCATTTCCTGCTACGCACCGCAAAGTGGACTTCCTGATGGCGGGCAGAAATAATTCTGCGAACAGTTAGGTGCTCATATTCAAACAATACCCCCCGGAGAACATATTCTTGTTGGTTGAGACCTGAATGATCATGTTCGAGAAGCGAATATCGGTATATCCAGTGCCGCAGAGGCCATGGGTACGGGACACAAAATGACAAGGGTTGCAAGATCTTAGACTTGGCTGAATCTCACAATTTTGTCATTGCCATCACGTTCTATAAGAAAAGGCCAACACATCTCGTTACTTACGTCAATGGTGAAAATTCCACATAGATTAGTTATTGGCTTGTACGCAGATACCCCGTCAAGTGCGGATTAATTGCAAAAGTAATTCTATCAGAATCCATTGCCCATAACATCAACTGCTTGGTTTGGACGTCCGAATTGGGCAGATAAAAATAACTCTGCCTCATGAGACTGATCCGGGATGAATGAAGTGGTCGAAACTCTCCGGAAAAGTGGACATGCTCATGACAAAGCTCAGTACTTTTAGTGTGAACACTGATCAACGTGTAGAAACCATGTGGGTTCAAATCACTGATCCGATACGCACGGCAGCATCTGACAGTCTCGAAAAGACAAAATGGCTGTCAAGTCTAAGATCACGGCCCGTACGAGATGTTAAGGTCTGCCGCTAAATGCAATGTTTCCCTAACCAAACATTGCCACTACCAAGGCCTGTATAGGACACTCGATACGGCAGATGGTACAAATAATGTCTACCGCTAGCAAAATTCGCACAGAGAAACTGAAGATACTGGCCACGTCTTGCAAGTTAAAGATTCCAACAACCATATTCTCCGAGAACCACTAGCTATTTGGGGCCGTTGGAGGGACTACTATAAGATTGTATGTAATGAAGAATTTCCACAACGTCCTATTCCTTGTGGTGATCTGAGGTTAGAAGATACTTGGCCAAAACTGAGCTGAAGTTCATGTGGCTTTTTTCGATCGCGTTATTGACGAAGGATGCTTCCCCGAACTCTGGCTGTCGACCACTATCATACCGATCTGAAAGGGTAAAGGTGACGTTGTTGAAATGTTGAAACTACCACCAAATCCGCATAATCTGTCACTCATTAAAAATCTTTGAGCGAGTCGACTAGGCAATATTGTTCAGATCTCTCGAAACCAGTGTGGCTTCGTCAATTGGCTTAGTACAACGGATATGATCAATGCCGTTCGCCTTCTCATCGAGAAACATTGCGAGAAGAGAAAACCTCTACAAATGGCGTTTCTAGAACTGAAAAGAGCTTTCGATAGGGTGCCACATGAATTTATCTGAAGGGTACTCCCAGCACATGAAGTGCCAGAAGTATATATCCGATGGGTCCATATTCTATACGAAGCTACCACTAGATGCTCATACTCTGCATGGGCACAGTGACGTCATATATCCAAATATCTCATCCATGAGCGCTTTTATCTGCAGACGACTTGTTTATTGCGGATAAATCCCGTCGGAGGTTAGAAGAAAGGATACAGAACTGGAATGATCGCATGAGTGAAAATAGTCTGTGGCTTGACGTTAAGAAAACCGACTATCTTAAATATGATCCAAAAACGGATGGCACCATGAAAGTTAACGGTGAAGATATCGTTAAAATCACCCAGTTTTAATAACTCGCTTCCTACTGTTCCTCACCTAGGATGGCGAAACGCTTCCTGAAGCTCGAACACGAGTAAAATCAGCGTGGTCGAAATGGCAGCAAGTAACCGAATTTCTCTGCGACAATAAAATACCAGATTATTTACAGAAGAAAGTGTATAAATCCTTGATTAGACCAGTTGCACCGGACGAGTTGACCGTGCGGTTACGGGCGTGCGGCTATGAGCTTGCATCCGGGAGATAGTGGGTTCGAAACCTACTATCGGCAGCCATCAAGATGGTTTTCCGTGGTTTCCCATTTTCACACCAGACAAATGCTGGGGCTGTACCTTAACTAATACCACGGCCGCTTCCTTCCAACTCCTAGGCCTTTCCTATCCCATCGTCACCATAAGACCTATCTCTGTCGGTGCGACGTAAAGTCACTAGCAGAACAAGAAGACCAGTTGCATTCTATGGTTCAGAATGCTGGCCAGCCTCAGTAAGATATGACCAAGCCCTCCATGGAATTGACATGAAAATGGTTCGTTTGTCGTTAGGACATACGAAACTCGACCACATCAGACCATGTCAGACAACGGATGTGAGTTGCACCAATTTCAGACAATATGCAAGAAGCTCACCTCATATGCTATGGCCCCGTCATGAGGAGAGATGATGATGATGATGCTTGTGGTTTAAAGGGGACTAAGATGCTGATCATCGGCTCTCATGAGAAGAGAAGTTGGTTCAGTTTTTAAAAATTAAAAATGTTATTTATTCGGGGCGTCGACCTAGAAAGAAATTTTGCCCCTTCATTGCACCATATGTTATAAACCTACATGTATATGGATATTGCAGAAGTGCAAAGTGTTGAATGTGAGGAAAGGAACGTTAAGGGCGACACAAACACCTAGTCCCCAGGCCAGGGATATTAATCATTCACAATTAAAAACCCCTGACCCGGCCGTGAATCTAACCCGGGGCCGCCGGGTGACAGGAGGACGCGTTGCACCCTACACCGCGGAACCGGACAGTTGGTTTAATTACTAAGACAGCTCTCCACTACAACGCAGAAGGAAATTGACAACGTGGCCGTCCCAAGCAGGGGCGTGATTTGATCGTCTGTAGGAAGAAATGAAGATCGTGGAAACAACCCACTAAGATGATTATTATTAGGCCTATTATTATTATTATTATTATTATTATTATTATTATTATTATTATTATTATTATTATGTTAACTTTCGGTGGTGCACATGACTCTGAGGGTCACTCGGCCTATGGCAAAACTGAGTACCAGCTTAATGCCTGGGGCAAAGGCCGTCGGGCGTAGAGCTAACCCCACCAAGTGCTGAGGTTATGAATATTGGAAGCCTTTACCTTCCATCCACCAACGTCCTTCATGGCCTGAATGGAGATTACTTCGCTTTGCTATGTATATGCATTAAGAAGATCACAAACTCCCAGCCGTTGAACTACCCGATGCGGCCGGGAATCGAACCAACTTCCACTACGCTGACCATTCAGCCAAGGATCCGAAACAATATTATTATTATTATTATTATTATTATTATTATTATTATTATTATTATTAGTAGTAGTAGTAGTAGTAGTAGTGATAAAAAGGGGACTCTGGGCCAGGGGCTAATGCGCAAGATGGCCGCCGCGCGCATTCTACCTCTAGGTCTACCGCGCAAGATGGCCGCCACGCGCCATCTACCTCTAGGGCTACCGCGCAAGATGGCCGCCACGCGCAATCTACCTCTAGCTACGCGCTACGTCCTCGGACACCTTCAGAAAATAGGATGTCGTTATCTTATGGAATACTGTCGAAAGAGGCTACTAAAAGGGATACCTGACTTGGAAGAGAAAGTGTTAGCGAACTAGGGGTCATTAGCTGAGCCTAGGTATGATGTATGCTAAGCTGTTGTGTATAACCTCCCTTGGCCAACTCCTGTAGGTCACTTTATTCCGAGGGGGCGGGGGTTGATCAGAGTAAAGCTCCTCCAGGGGCACCGAGCAACCTGTGCTGTTGTTGTGTCTGCAATGGCGAACTTAGGTTTTTTACCTGAGTCTAGCTATGATGTGTGCTAAGCTGTCGTCTGTTTAACCTACTTGGCTAACTCTTGTAGGACACTTCATTCTGATGTGGTAAGGTTCTAGCAGAGTAAAGCTCCTCCAGGGGCACCCTTGCCTTAGGTAGGAGCCGAGCAACCTGTGATGTTGTGCCTGCATTAGCGAACTCGGGTTTTTTAGCTGGGTGTAGGCATGTTGTGTGCTAAGCTATCGTCTATCCAACCTGCTTGGCCAACTCTTGTAGGGAGTACTTCAGCCCTAGAGGAGCAGAGTAAATGCTACTCCTAAGGATTCGAACGTGGAGTTGACATAAACTCAAAACTAAAGAGCTTAAGTGCAATTCAAATATCCTCACCCTGATTGAAATATGTGTACGATGTGTACTGACTACAGTAAATGTGGAGACATGTTCATCTCAGCAGAAAAAGAATGACTTTGCGAGCTAAGCTGTATTTTCCCCTACCTGGTGTAGTACTAAAAAATGTTGACAATATGTTATGATGCGAGATACTTGACTTGAGAGAGAACGCGGAGTCTTCAGCTACAGGTCATAGCTTGTTCGCGATGACGGAACTACAGCTCTTGCTACCAAGATAACGTTACTCTACTTAGATCTGAATTGTTTTATGAGGTAGGGTGGAGGGGTAGATTTTTATTAATGGTATACTGCTAGTCGTAAGGGTAACTAACAGGGATGGGCTAACTCAGGAGAGAGCTGTGCTAGGACACAGAGGTAATTAGACATATACAGAGCCTTATAGACGCATTCTCTAGTTTTCTTCTTTCTTTCTTAACCTGCTTACCATCCAGGGTTGATTTTTCCCTTGGACTCAGCGAGGGATCCCACCTCTACCGCCTTAATGACAGTATTCAAGAGCTACAGACTCTGGGTCGGGGGATACCAGTACCTCGCCTTACATGGCCTATCGTTAACTTCTTAAGACTTAGCTGCTTACCTGATTATGGTTAAGAGTGCTAGGTTAACCCATGCATATGACGCCAGGCTTAACTTTACAAGGGCGTTACAGTCTCAAATTTGAGATTCGATCTTACGCTCAACCCAACTAGACGAGATAAGACATGATCCAGGGACTTTGATGCTGAGATTGGTGGAAGGACTAGGGATATGGTGTGAGGTGTAATACAAATGCTTTATTTACAGACAGCGTAATATTGGGGAGCATCTTCGAAGTTCTAAAAACGGAGAGCCTAGCATAACATAGAAGAAATAACTGCACGTGCAAGTTGACTAGCTTTCGATGTATTTGCTAACACATAGAATACAAAGTATTTTTTCCCTACAAGTTTGCATCTTAGGTACAATCACGCAGGAAGACCTTACCTATCCTTGTACTGAATACCCAATGTAATACGTAAAATTAATGTGGTGCCGGAATATAGCTCTGCAGCATTTCGCGTATTATCAGAATTCCCGAATACAGAATAAAATCCTTACTTACACTTTACGTTCGATACCCCTGCAGGCCTGACGTTGCGCTGACCACGCGTTAACCTCCTAGGCGATGGTGTAAGCCTTAATACATAACATGCTTCATTCATTGAGACGTAAGGCTGAAAAGCAACCTTAGGTCCAGGGGAGATGAGCGACCGCGCAAGGTATCAGCCAAAGAAAGACAAAGGCTACGAAAGGAGTTAAAATTAAAGATTCCTTAGCCTTCGTAAACCTAATAGCGTAAGGGTCGGAAAAGAACAAGAGTTAACCGAGGAAGGTCGGATAGGATAGATAAAAGTGAGTGACCTAGCACAAGTAAGTAGAAGCATGCGTATACATGGGCTCTTATGGCACTAACCCGGTGGAGGCTGTGCTAGGGCTTTTTGCCTTGTATCTAATAAAATCCATGACCCAGCCTGGAATTACCCTAATTCGAGGTTCTATCCTCCTAACCGGATGCCCTCCTAACTTGCAACTCTCGGTGGAGTGATGTAGGAGGGTGATGGAATACTGCTGTAAGAAACGACTAAAAAAGGGGTGCTCGAGGGCTTTTAACTTCCGAGCGTGGTATAAGCGACAAGAGGACCTCAAGCTGAGTCTGGCATTAATTATAGTTGTTTAACATTTTTGAATAGGGAATCGAAGGTTTAGTGACTCGAGAACAATCTTCTACTCACAACCACGAGGCTTCAGGAATCTGCTGACAGTGTAGCCGGTTACGCTATGTAAGCAACTCAGCTGTCGCAGAGATGCATGCCGTTACAATTGACATGAATGAAATATCTGACCCGCACACACTTCGACTCTTTGAATACAACTCTGCATCTGTTGGCACAAAGGGGTCTATAGCTGAGTCTGGCATAAGTCTAACTCTGCAGAGCTACTACAGGGTTTACAACTTGTAACTCATAAGCTATTAGTTTTTATTAGCTTGACATTCGGAACAAGGCTACTATGCAAGATAGCTGCTATACTTTATTCGTTTAGACTTAACTAGAGGGCTGTCTCGTAGGCTGACAACTTGTAACTTAAGACCTCATGCATTACAATTGTGTCAAACACGGAATGTAGCGTACAGGACCTGTTATTTCTCTTTCTTCTTCTCCTCCTTAACCTTTTTCTCAATATATTTGGATTAACACGACGAAAAGCATAGTTCGCAAGCCAGAAAACGTAATCATGCACAGTTATATTTATGACCCAGCCGAAAATTAAATCTAAGCCCTTGTTGATGTAGATGAAGAGAAGTTTATTACGACGGAAACACTTAGTTCTCAAGCCACAAAACATAATCATACGCAGTTAAAATCACAACCCGTCGGGTATCGAACCCAACGCCTTGTAAACTTAAGGTTAGTATGCTAATGATACAACCGAGGAGCCTTGTATCTAATAAAATCCATGACCCAGCCTGAAATTACATCAGCCCTCGACAATACAAACTATTAAGTGAACTACGAGGGGTTATAAACTGTGTGTCTCTTATTACTCTTAGAAAATGTACATTTAAGCTCTACTGATAAAATGTTAGTCTCTTCTATCTTTAAAGTCGCAACGATGTCGCAACGTCTATTGGTTAACACTTGGTTTCTTTCGAGCTTAACATTTAAACTATATAGGCTATACTCGTATATATAACCTGTAGCGTGCCTGCCTCTTACCCGGAGGCCCCGGGTTCGATTCCTGGCTAGGTTAAGGAATTTTACCTGGATTTGTGGGTTGGTTCGAGGTCTACTTAGCGTACGTGATTAGAATTGACGGGCTATCTGACGATGAGATAGCGGCCCCGGTCTAGAAAGCTAAGAATAACGGCCGAGAGGATTCGTCGTGCTGACTACACGACACCTCGTAATCCGCAATCCTTCGGGCTGAGCGACGGCCGCTTGGTAGGCCAAGGCCCTTCAAGGGCTGTAGTGTTAGGGGGTTTGTTTATGTGTATATAACATTTTACTCTTACGTCTAACTCTATTGATAAATTGTCGTTCTCTTCTGACTTCAAACTGGTTACCTATCTGACCTTTATTAATGTAATTTCGTTTCTTCTAATGTTTAACTGCCTGCTGTCATTTCTTGATGGATACAGTACTTTGCATCCATCTCTTGGGACAGGCCAGAGTAAAGTGTAGCTTCCACCGAAGTCCCAGTCAACATTCATGGCTGTGACAATATTCAAGTTGCTGGGGTATGGGTAGTGCTGAGTAATGACATTCAGAGCATGACTAGTGCATCTGAGTGTTATGAAAGGTGCTGCTCATAGGGTCAGTCGTGCTGCAATAGTACTTTCTGACCCAGTGAGGAAAGCAATGCCAAACTACCTCACTCATCATCTTGCCTAGTACGCCTACAGACAGACTAATTTTTTAACTTGCGACTCGACGGAAGAACATTTAACGATTCAGCTGAAGTTGGTACATTTTTGATAGCAGCAACACCCTTATCGATTGTTATCTGCAAGAACGCTTCTACTTTGTTAGGAATAGCAAATTAATCTCTATTGGTAAATGGTTTATCTCTTCTAACTTTAAAACTCGTGACGATGTGTAACCTCTGTTGTTCATGATCAATGACTGTTCACAATGTACCTTACAGTAATGTAATCTATTCGTGTTGTGTATATCTGTGGTTATTCTTCAATCAACAACTGCACTGGATGATCTACCAGAATTATGGTTTTTGTTATAGTCCTTTACTATAAGCAGTTACAACCTAAGCTTCTCAACATTGTGTATTATTCCTGCTAAGGTACACGGGAAACTGATAAATGTCTGATTCTAAGAAAACGAAAAGTTTATCGTGCTAATGAAAATGAGTTAAAACTGTGTGTTCAGAACCAAAAAGAAATTCGTGCTACACACATGATAGTGAACGGAACCCAGGGCTTACGTCTTATTATAAGGCAAAAGGGCTTCCACCTCCTAGCAAAAGAGCAAAAGCGCTTTCTCCTCCTATCAAAAGGGATCCACCTCCTAGCAAAAGAGCAAAAGCGCTTTCTCCTCCTATCAAAAGGGATCCTCCTCCTAGCAAAAGGGCAAAAGGGCTTTCTCCTCCTATCAAAAGGGATCCTCCTCCTAGCAAAAGGGCAAAAGGGCTTTCTCTCCTATCCAAAGGGATCCTGCTCCTAGCAAAAGGGCAAAAGGGCTTTCTCCTCCTATCAAAAGGGATCCTGCTCCTAGCAAAGGGGCTAAAGGGATCCTCCTCCTTGCAAAAGAGCAAAAGGGCTTTCTCCTCTTATCAAAAGGGATCCTGCTCTTAGCAAAAGTGCTAGAATTGAACTTGAAACGGAACAGTAACACGGGACTAGGAAAAATTGTAAACGATTTAATACTTATGCTTTTTACATAGGGACATAGCGGCTACACATAGTATTGATAGGGCTAGAAAGAATAGTGTAAGGCATAATGCATGTACTTTATTCATAGGGACAGCCCTTTTGCCCTTTTACAAGGAGGAGGATCCCTTTAGCCCCTTTGCTAGGAGCAGGATCCCTTTTGATAGGAGGAGGATCCCTTTAGCCCCTTTGCTAGGAGCAGGATCCCTTTTGATAGGAGCAGAAAGCCCTTTTGCCCTTTTGCTAGGAGCAGGATCCCTTTGGATAGGAGAGAAAGCCCTTTTGCCCTTTTGCTAGGAGGAGGATCCCTTTTGATAGGAGGAGAAAGCCCTTTTGCCCTTTTGCTAGGAGGAGGATCCCTTTTGATAGGAGGAGAAAGCGCTTTTGCTCTTTTGCTAGGAGGTGGAAGCCCTTTTGCCTTATAATAAGACGTAAGCCCTGGGTTCCGTTCACTATCATGTGTGTAGCACGAATTTCTTTTTGGTTCTGAACACACAGTTTTAACTCATTTTCATTAGCACGATAAACTTTTCGTTTTCTTAGAATCAGACATTTATCAGTTTCCCGTGTACCTTAGCAGGAATAATACACAATGTTGAGAAGCTTAGGTTGTAACTGCTTATAGTAAAGGACTATAACAAAAACCATAATTCTGGTAGATCATCCAGTGCAGTTGTTGATTGAAGAATAACCACAGATATACACAACACGAATAGATTACATTACTGTAAGGTACATTGTGAACAGTCATTGATCATGAACAACAGAGGTTACACATCGTCACGAGTTTTAAAGTTAGAAGAGATAAACCATTTACCAATAGAGATTAATTTGCTATTCCTAACAAAGTAGAAGCGTTCTTGCAGATAACAATCGATAAGGGTGTTGCTGCTATCAAAAATGTACCAACTTCAGCTGAATCGTTAAATGTTCTTCCGTCGAGTCGCAAGTTAAAAAATTAGTCTGTCTGTAGGCGTACTAGGCAAGATGATGAGTGAGGTAGTTTGGCATTGCTTTCCTCACTGGGTCAGAAAGTACTATTGCAGCACGACTGACCCTATGAGCAGCACCTTTCATAACACTCAGATGCACTAGTCATGCTCTGAATGTCATTACTCAGCACTACCCATACCCCAGCAACTTGAATATTGTCACAGCCATGAATGTTGACTGGGACTTCGGTGGAAGCTACACTTTACTCTGGCCTGTCCCAAGAGATGGATGCAAAGTACTGTATCCATCAAGAAATGACAGCAGGCAGTTAAACATTAGAAGAAACGAAATTACATTAATAAAGGTCAGATAGGTAACCAGTTTGAAGTCAGAAGAGAACGACAATTTATCAATAGAGTTAGACGTAAGAGTAAAATGTTATATACACATAAACAAACCCCCTAACACTACAGCCCTTGAAGGGCCTTGGCCTACCAAGCGGCCGTCGCTCAGCCCGAAGGATTGCGGATTACGAGGTGTCGTGTAGTCAGCACGACGAATCCTCTCGGCCGTTATTCTTAGCTTTCTAGACCGGGGCCGCTATCTCATCGTCAGATAGCCCGTCAATTCTAATCACGTACGCTAAGTAGACCTCGAACCAACCCACAAATCCAGGTAAAATTCCTTAACCTAGCCAGGAATCGAACCCGGGGCCTCCGGGTAAGAGGCAGGCACGCTACAGGTTATATATACGAGTATAGCCTATATAGTTTAAATGTTAAGCTCGAAAGAAACCAAGTGTTAACCAATAGACGTTGCGACATCGTTGCGACTTTAAAGATAGAAGAGACTAACATTTTATCAGTAGAGCTTAAATGTACATTTTCTAAGAGTAATAAGAGACACACAGTTTATAACCCCTCGTAGTTCACTTAATAGTTTGTATTGTCGAGGGCTGATGTAATTTCAGGCTGGGTCATGGATTTTATTAGATACAAGGCTCCTCGGTTGTATCATTAGCATACTAACCTTAAGTTTACAAGGCGTTGGGTTCGATACCCGACGGGTTGTGATTTTAACTGCGTATGATTATGTTTTGTGGCTTGAGAACTAAGTGTTTCCGTCGTAATAAACTTCTCTTCATCTACATCAACAAGGGCTTAGATTTAATTTTCGGCTGGGTCATAAATATAACTGTGCATGATTACGTTTTCTGGCTTGCGAACTATGCTTTTCGTCGTGTTAATCCAAATATATTGAGAAAAAGGTTAAGGAGGAGAAGAAGAAAGAGAAATAACAGGTCCTGTACGCTACATTCCGTGTTTGACACAATTGTAATGCATGAGGTCTTAAGTTACAAGTTGTCAGCCTACGAGACAGCCCTCTAGTTAAGTCTAAACGAATAAAGTATAGCAGCTATCTTGCATAGTAGCCTTGTTCCGAATGTCAAGCTAATAAAAACTAATAGCTTATGAGTTACAAGTTGTAAACCCTGTAGTAGCTCTGCAGAGTTAGACTTATGCCAGACTCAGCTATAGACCCCTTTGTGCCAACAGATGCAGAGTTGTATTCAAAGAGTCGAAGTGTGTGCGGGTCAGATATTTCATTCATGTCAATTGTAACGGCATGCATCTCTGCGACAGCTGAGTTGCTTACATAGCGTAACCGGCTACACTGTCAGCAGATTCCTGAAGCCTCGTGGTTGTGAGTAGAAGATTGTTCTCGAGTCACTAAACCTTCGATTCCCTATTCAAAAATGTTAAACAACTATAATTAATGCCAGACTCAGCTTGAGGTCCTCTTGTCGCTTATACCACGCTCGGAAGTTAAAAGCCCTCGAGCACCCCTTTTTTAGTCGTTTCTTACAGCAGTATTCCATCACCCTCCTACATCACTCCACCGAGAGTTGCAAGTTAGGAGGGCATCCGGTTAGGAGGATAGAACCTCGAATTAGGGTAATTCCAGGCTGGGTCATGGATTTTATTAGATACAAGGCAAAAAGCCCTAGCACAGCCTCCACCGGGTTAGTGCCATAAGAGCCCATGTATACGCATGCTTCTACTTACTTGTGCTAGGTCACTCACTTTTATCTATCCTATCCGACCTTCCTCGGTTAACTCTTGTTCTTTTCCGACCCTTACGCTATTAGGTTTACGAAGGCTAAGGAATCTTTAATTTTAACTCCTTTCGTAGCCTTTGTCTTTCTTTGGCTGATACCTTGCGCGGTCGCTCATCTCCCCTGGACCTAAGGTTGCTTTTCAGCCTTACGTCTCAATGAATGAAGCATGTTATGTATTAAGGCTTACACCATCGCCTAGGAGGTTAACGCGTGGTCAGCGCAACGTCAGGCCTGCAGGGGTATCGAACGTAAAGTGTAAGTAAGGATTTTATTCTGTATTCGGGAATTCTGATAATACGCGAAATGCTGCAGAGCTATATTCCGGCACCACATTAATTTTACGTATTACATTGGGTATTCAGTACAAGGATAGGTAAGGTCTTCCTGCGTGATTGTACCTAAGATGCAAACTTGTAGGGAAAAAATACTTTGTATTCTATGTGTTAGCAAATACATCGAAAGCTAGTCAACTTGCACGTGCAGTTATTTCTTCTATGTTATGCTAGGCTCTCCGTTTTTAGAACTTCGAAGATGCTCCCCAATATTACGCTGTCTGTAAATAAAGCATTTGTATTACACCTCACACCATATCCCTAGTCCTTCCACCAATCTCAGCATCAAAGTCCCTGGATCATGTCTTATCTCGTCTAGTTGGGTTGAGCGTAAGATCGAATCTCAAATTTGAGACTGTAACGCCCTTGTAAAGTTAAGCCTGGCGTCATATGCATGGGTTAACCTAGCACTCTTAACCATAATCAGGTAAGCAGCTAAGTCTTAAGAAGTTAACGATAGGCCATGTAAGGCGAGGTACTGGTATCCCCCGACCCAGAGTCTGTAGCTCTTGAATACTGTCATTAAGGCGGTAGAGGTGGGATCCCTCGCTGAGTCCAAGGGAAAAATCAACCCTGGATGGTAAGCAGGTTAAGAAAGAAAGAAGAAAACTAGAGAATGCGTCTATAAGGCTCTGTATATGTCTAATTACCTCTGTGTCCTAGCACAGCTCTCTCCTGAGTTAGCCCATCCCTGTTAGTTACCCTTACGACTAGCAGTATACCATTAATAAAAATCTACCCCTCCACCCTACCTCATAAAACAATTCAGATCTAAGTAGAGTAACGTTATCTTGGTAGCAAGAGCTGTAGTTCCGTCATCGCGAACAAGCTATGACCTGTAGCTGAAGACTCCGCGTTCTCTCTCAAGTCAAGTATCTCGCATCATAACATATTGTCAACATTTTTTAGTACTACACCAGGTAGGGGAAAATACAGCTTAGCTCGCAAAGTCATTCTTTTTCTGCTGAGATGAACATGTCTCCACATTTACTGTAGTCAGTACACATCGTACACATATTTCAATCAGGGTGAGGATATTTGAATTGCACTTAAGCTCTTTAGTTTTGAGTTTATGTCAACTCCACGTTCGAATCCTTAGGAGTAGCATTTACTCTGCTCCTCTAGGGCTGAAGTACTCCCTACAAGAGTTGGCCAAGCAGGTTGGATAGACGATAGCTTAGCACACAACATGCCTACACCCAGCTAAAAAACCCGAGTTCGCTAATGCAGGCACAACATCACAGGTTGCTCGGCTCCTACCTAAGGCAAGGGTGCCCCTGGAGGAGCTTTACTCTGCTAGAACCTTACCACATCAGAATGAAGTGTCCTACAAGAGTTAGCCAAGGAGGTTAAACAGACGACAGCTTAGCACACATCATAGCTAGACTCAGGTAAAAAACCTAAGTTCGCCATTGCAGACACAACAACAGCACAGGTTGCTCGGTGCCCCTGGAGGAGCTTTACTCTGATCAACCCCCGCCCCCTCGGAATAAAGTGACCTACAGGAGTTGGCCAAGGGAGGTTATACACAACAGCTTAGCATACATCATACCTAGGCTCAGCTAATGACCCCTAGTTCGCTAACACTTTCTCTTCCAAGTCAGGTATCCCTTTTAGCAGCCTCTTTCGACAGTATTCCATAAGATAACGACATCCTATTTTCTGAAGGTGTCCGAGGACGTAGCGCGTAGCTAGAGGTAGATTGCGCGTGGCGGCCATCTTGCGCGGTAGCCCTAGAGGTAGATGGCGCGTGGCGGCCATCTTGCGCGGTAGACCTAGAGGTAGAATGCGCGCGGCGGCCATCTTGCGCATTAGCCCCTGGCCCAGAGTCCCCTTTTTATCACTACTATTATTATTATTATTATTATTATTATTATTATTATTATTATTATTATTATTATTATTATTATTATCTTCTTTTCAGCGCTTCGTGCCCGCCTCGGTGATTGTGTCCCACTGCAGTGGCTATATCGGTATTTCAAAGAAGATTTTAACAAGCACGGCACTGTATTGTTATTCATCCCGGTTCTTGTCATCCCATACCGGCAAGTAGGTTCAATTCAAGTCAAGGTCGCTCAGAAGTGCAGTCTCATCTTGAGAGCTGAGGAGATGGACACGGATCACTAGAAAATGAATATTGTTTTTTTGTTCTCCTCGTCGCTAGGACATTGACTCCCGAGTCAGGATGTTCTTTTTAGGGCGTTCCCATTTATAAACAATGACTTACCGACACAATGGGCATGCATGTTTCACCAACACACACAGCAAGTGCCTTATAAATCCGTAATTGCTTATTTACTTATTCATTAATTCGTCCACTTATTTGATTTACTGTTCAACAGGCATTTCTGCCCACTTACAGAATATTCAGAAATACAGTGATCTTCACTATATATTTCCTATAACAACAAGATGTGAAAATAAGTACATATTAACGTCTGAGTTGTGCTTTTGTACATCATTATTTGGTCCTACCACATATTATTCGGACTTAATCTCACACATACAAGATAGAGTTAATATTATTATTATTATTATTATTATTATTATTATTATTATTATTATTATTATTATTATTATTATTATTATTATTATTATTTTTATCGATGCCGATCAATGTAAGTTATATTTAATGGAAATTATCCAGTGCAAACAGTAATAATTCTATTTCTTATGTGAATCAACGAACGATATTTTGGGTTTTCATTTATAATCGCACTATCATCAGAACTGCTCAGACTACTTGAGTTTCGCGAAGCCCATTTGCGCCTTCACAACGTAAATACAGCAAGCGCTTGGTATACGTTTTGCAGAATGCCTGCCTAAACTCGCTGATATTAATATTCAGAAGGTCATGGATTATCTAAAGTCGAGGTATTGCACTAGAATCACAAAGTACTTAAATTCTTTCCGTATAACTTGTCTTTCGCTAGGCCATTTTGCGCCTTCCCAAAGTAAACACAGTGCTTGATATACGTTGTGAAAAATGCCTGCCTAAACTCACTGATGATAAAATTCAGAAGACCATGGATTCTCTAAAGTCTACGTATTGCCCGAGAATCGCATAGTAGGTACAGCTAGTATACAATAAAATTAAAAATATGAAAATTTATATTTTTCTTATGAACTATGGACAGTGGTAAATGTATGTTTAAATTTAATATTTTAATGTCTCCTAACATATATATTTTAATGTAAATTAATCGGAATCTCCTTCCAGAAAACTCAATTTATAACAACCATGAAGTCGGCACCGAAAAAGCTACAAGTGAACGAGGGAAAAATCAAGTGGGCAGGAAAGTTTAAATATCTAGGTGAATAGACAGAACCCAACATTTTTGAGAATGAAAACCCTCATGTTCTTCATGTCACACATGAATAAAATGGAAATGATGTACCATATAACCAAGAGTGTCTACAACGAACACCAATATCCTTGAATGATCTCACACACTACCACACTGTCATTCGTCCGGAGGCCCCCTATGCTGCGGAGTGTTTTGTAATGAACAAAAATTGCCTTATAGAGAATATTGAGATCAAATTAATATTTGTATGAACATTCTTGTGCTCCATCAAAGACGATGGTCAATACAGAAGACCGCATTATCACGAACTGTATTTCCGGGGAGGAAGACAGTTGAAATGACGTGGCCCTTAGATGGCCGAAACGACATGAATGAAGAAATGATTAATAATAATAATATTATCAGGGATAAATCAGAAACCAAACAAGGAAAGAACTGCTAAACTGCAATGAGCTTACAAAATCACCTGGAACAGATACAACAATACATCTACATCAAAAAATGCGAAATTACGACGCAGCACAGTTACCAAATTAGAGGAACTTCGTGCACTCAAAACCTTGATACCTAGAGGCAGGTCACAAATGGTCACAAGTAAAAGATATCGAAAAACTAGAGAGGGAAATTCCCAGAGAAATCCTACAGCAAAATACTGAAATGGAATTTGGATAAAAAAGAAACCACAGGAAATAATAATCCACGGACACCTACACAGAATGGATATCAGCAGGATGACAGAGGAACTTCTAATCCTAACATATCCCTGAAAAAAGAAACAATTGGTTAATGGAAATAAACGAAGTCTAAAATAAATTGATATTGCCGAGGAAACTATTCACGATAGAGCAAAATTTAGAAGAGTATTAAGCTAATATAATTTACGCAAAAACTAAAAGAAAATATGGGGATGTACAGAAGAACGCAGAAAGGCATTGAGTGAATGGCTGAAGAGATATTGGAAAGGAAAGAAGAAACATTGTACCAAATAAGTTCAAACGCGCTCCATAGTTGGGCATAAAGAGATAATAATAATAATAATAATAATAATAATAATAATAATAATAATAATAATAATAATAATAATAATAATAATAATAATATGTTTTGGTGGGCTGAGTGGGTCACACGGTTGAGGCGCTCGCCTTCTGACCCCACCTTGGCAGGTTCGATCGTGGCTCAGACCGGTGGTATTTGAAAGTGCTCAAATACGTCAGCCTCGTATCGATAAATTTACTGCCACGTAAAATAACTCCTGCGGGACTAAATTCCGGCTCCTAGGCGTCTCCGAAATCGTAAAAATAGTGGGACGTAAAGCCAATAAATCATGATGGTGATGATGATGATGATTATTATTATTATTATTATTATTATTATTATTATTATTATTAACGTGTTTTGGTGGATCAATAGAGGTGCAAGAAGGTGCGGGCTGGAATGGATCTAACTACAAGTCCGAAAGATGAATTTAAAATTTAAATAAAGATTATATTTTCAACTGATAACAAGATTTAACAATTTTCACTAGGTGAAATAACAAAGAAAAATCAGGTACAATGCAAAACGAAAGTACAAGTTGAGGGGTCTTTACAATTTTGGGCTACGAGCCCCAAAGTTCAACAATTTCTGAGCTCTCAGCTCACAACCACAAATTATCAAAGGGCAGAAAACCTCTAATTACGTGGAGCACTTGCTCCCACCTCGTAATGTTAAGCCTCCTAGAGGCACTTTCAAAATACCAGAAAGAGCTGACCCGCACTTAATTGTCCAAGCCTATTCACGGCCATACCATACATTGCGATCGCTTACAAGAATTAAACAGGGGTATTTTGTACCCAATCTACTGGGCCTTCGCAGGAAGGAAAACAAAATGGGTTAAATTAATGGCGCAAAATACAAGATTGAATGGAGGCGAGTACTTGCACTCCTACATGAAAGCTTGTTAAAACCTAAGTGGCGCTAAGCCGATACACAGGGGCTATTCCCACACTATATAGGTGACTTGTATAAGAAAATTTTAACACATTAGGAAATATTAGAAAATCAGTTACGAAAACATAGTCACCTCAAGTCGAAATGAAGGGGAGCTCGAGAGGGTAAAGCACTCTCTATCCCCGATTTACATTTAAAGATATATGAAGTTTTACAAAGATGGAAAAAGATTTACATGTTTTAAGTTTAAAGGTTACATATTAAAGGTTTTGGACCTGCCCCGCGGGTTAAACTGCTGAGCTAGCAAGGAAAAAAGAAATATATTAAACGGCCATTACCTTGTTGAAGAGCTGCTGCCCGAAGAAGGAGGCGCTACCCGTCCCCTGCCATGCTTCCATACACTGAGCTAGATGTTGTTGAAGTGGCGATGAGCCGAGAAAATCAGCAGCTTTTAAACCCTCGTGGAAGATTCGAGACCTTTCATGAATAATAAAGACACACCCACTCAACTTTATTGGGTAGCTAAGAGTTACACATGGAAATTCGAAGAAGAAACCTCTGATAGGTGCAAAATTAATTACAGAAATGACTGATTGGCTAAGTTCAAAACAGGCGGAAAGAAAGCTTAATATTGCCAACCCACAAACGAAACAACAAAATTTAGTAAAGACTAAAACTTATAAATACAAAATTTCTTCAACAAAAGTTCCTTCACTTCCTTCAGTTTTTTGGGTAGAGACATCTGTTAGCGAATGTCCACACTTTTGATCCATAGAAAACAAAACACGTTGAAATCCACACAGTATAGACAACTTTGTAATCCCAAAATTTATAGTAGAGACCTCTTCTGAGAAAACTCACGAATTAATACAGTTCAAAAAGTTCACAGTTTCTCCGGTAGAGGAGGACTTATTGGCGAAAGATTTAAATTTGCGGCGTAGAGGTGTACCGCCCGGTACAATTATTATTATAAGTTTTACAATACATATTACCTCGCGCCGACTCAAATAGGTCTATGGCGACGATGGGAGTGGAAGGGACTAGGAATGGGAAGGAAGCGACTGCGACCCTATATAAGCTACGTCCCCCAGTATTTGACTGGTGTCAAAATGGGAAACAACGAAAGACCATCTTCAGGACCGTCAACAGTGGGTTTCGAACCCACTCTCTCCCACCCAAACTATGCAGCCTCTCTCTCGATAATAATCATAATAATAATAATAATAATAATAATAACAATAATAATAATGGAGTTTTCACTCCAGGTAATTATGGGGCTGTACCATAATTAAGGCCACTGTCGCTTCCTTCCCACTCCTAGCCTTTTTATTCCATCGTCTTCATAATACCTATCTGTTTCGGTGCGACGTAAACCAATTGTAATAAGATGAAAAACATAATGGGTGTACATCGATCGCACTCGAACGCATTAAAAAGTAATTACCTGCGCCCAAAATTCCATTAAGTAAGCACATCAGTTGCCCTCGCAGTACAGTATATTTATCCCCCAATATGTGGAAAAGCTAACTACTGAAAATGTTTACTCCTGTGGCAATATATAGCGTGGTTGTCTTGCCAGAGTTTTTCCTGAAGTGGTCAGAAACTCACAGATTTTGCCAATTATTTAATTTCATAGCAGGTGATGCATCATATCTAGGGCCCGGATTCATATGCACTAAAAACTCCAAAAATATGCATGTACATATGCATTAAAATGTTGAAAATATGCACTAAAATAAAACAAAATACACTTACCAAAAGTATTATTCAATTTTAACTCAGTGTTAAACTGACAAGCATGTTTCATTCGTTGCAAAATTATGCATGGCAGTAGGTTATCAAGAGTTTCTCAATATTTTCAGGGGTCAGTGACTTTCTGTTGTCGGACAGAATTAATTTATAAGCTGAAAATGATGGTTCGACGTCGATGGACGTAACTGGGCAATACTTGTACACTGGCTATGACTGCTAGGAACATTCTTCTGGCAAAGACTGCCTGATTCCGATAATGTATTTGCTTATGGATTGAACCTTCTTCAGTCCTGCGTTTGAGTCGAACACCGCGCTGAGTTTCCTTTTAACTTTTTCTCCAGTTTCACCAGGGTCACAATGTAAAAAATAATGGTGTTTTGAATTCACTGAAGGGATTCCTGTAGGGATGCACCACGAGTTTCAAGGCGCTTAATGGGCTTCGAAAGTGACGAATAATGCAAATGGATGAAACTGATATCATTATAGTGCAACCTTTCCACCCCACGCCGTTTGCCGCATAGAACCAAATGACTGCATGATAATCCCTAAAAAATCGGGATACCGCCATATAGCACCATACGCCAAAGCGCCTGATGGAAAGGGACCTTTTTAGTCTAGAGTCAAATGCCACCTCATCAGGAAGGAACAAAAAAATTTCAGAATGATGGGTGAGCAAATGCTCTTCCGACCGTGCAAGGGTCTACTGCACCCTTCCGTTCCAAAGAATCAAACCACCGACCTCCCAAGGCCATGGTGCGTTCGCGGCAGAAGATCAAAGAAATATCACATAACTAGCTTAAAGGCATAAATGAACGGAAGGAAACCTGGGATACAATGTTATTCGGCAAAATGACTGGCAGACAAAAATTTAAATACCTATTTATTGAGCCTTGATAAATCAAATTAATTAAAGGTTGATCCTGAATATTTATAGTATATCAATGTTGAATATGCAATGTCCAACGGACTAAATACAAATTGTAAAGTGTCAAAAAAAATTTATTTCTCCTTTACTTCTTTCTTCTTCCAGACATGATGATAAATATTACATCATAATTTGTATAACATACTTTTCAAATAAAAAAATCAGAAATATCCTTATAAATGCGACGGTTATCATTACGAACTTTCTTCACTATCAGAAGAAGCAATTATTTATACAACAAAATAAATTGAAGATAACTTGAAGTGGTCACCTAGCTAAATTAATTATATTACAAAAATAAACAAAGAATAAATGAATGCTAGTCGATATAATCCTAACCAAAATAAAATGACTGATGTCGGGTCCAGAAATCGAACCCACATCCCAATGAATCCAATGACAAAAATTACGAAAATAAAACTCGATTTTATATCCACATAAAGAGTGAAACACGACTAAAAGAATGTATTAAAAAAAGAAAATATGTACACAGTATGAAAATAAACAATAACAATATACACATGCAATTGGCTGTATATAAAAAAATGTGGCAACAAAAATCCATGGTTGCCTCAGAACTCGAACCGATGATATCCAAGATAGCATCGACAAACGGGACAAAAAAACTGCCTTTCTTAATTAATCATATGGTCAACAAATAAATGATAATACTGGCGTTCCAGTTAGTTAAATATTATTATAAGATCATACATGAAAAAGTCAAAGAACCCTTTAAACAATAATCAGTGTCGCACGGCCTTCATTCTAAGTGGAATAGCTCGAACAATACAGCATACAGTAATCCTTTAAAAGGGACAAGCCTTCTTCACTCTCCCCTCATCGTAAATCTTTGGATGTCAAAGCCCTGGCAAATAATGGCCCAGTGTGGCAGAAATATCCTTTCAACATCTCAAGATGAAAGCAAATCGTTTCCCTTGGAACACATATTTGTTAAATAATCTTATTTCATTATATATTCTCATATCATATTTCCAAAGCTCCACTGGCTTATAAATTCACTGTCCTGCCATAATTCTATAATACTATATCAATCCAGTGTTCATTTTCTTATATTCACATCCATCAACTCAGAATGACCGGCTTCGATTCCATCCGATTACAGAATACAGCCTAGCTTTTTCCTACGTTTTAAAATCAAATCAATAAAATCAAATTTGGATTTTAAACATATCCATAACGTTTTTCGCATATATAGAAAGGGAAAATATTTCACATAAAAGGAAAACGCTAATCTCAATAGGAGGGCGTCTGTTCGATGTCTAGGCATGTCACTAGTTACGCATATAATTAATACAGCCATCTACAAATATAATCATGCAAATTACGTGAAAATAAGAGTGCCTTGCTATCCTAATGTTAACAGTCGATAATCCATTTTTACAAGCATAATCACATACATTATCATAATAAGCTTGGATATCACGTAAATAAATATACAAAATTACGGCTTGGCTCAGTGCCAAAACAAATCTACTTTCTATTTCATTTACCTAATCTAAGCACTCTCAAACTAACTAATATTTTTTTATCACGTCAAATACATGCATTACGTTAATTATATATATATTTAAGCCCATGGAGTAGACTATTAATTCCATGAAATGAACATAAATGAATATGAAGACCACTCACCTCTTTCTAATTAAAAAATACATGCAATTTACATGTCTAACTTAATTTACGTGATCTGCATAATGAATAACCGCGCATTTATTAAAAAAATATTTCATTTTAGTACTTATCATCATGTCGTAACAATCCAAGGTTCGGGTCCCGGGTAAGACCCTCATTCTTTCTTTCTGAGCTTCCATGGTGTTGACGTTGGTCACGGGTTCATGTCCGTTGCTACTCCCGCTGATCTCGTTCATATTCCAATGGTTATCTTCTACACTTATAAGAGTTTTTATGAGATTAAGACTTGTTGCGTCACTTTAACACACAAAATACAATTAATTGCACTATAATGAAATTAATACTTGTTGCATCATTTAAAAAGTTACAATTATACCGTTCTTGCGATCACATAACTTCAACCTGTTTTTAAATACTATTGTTTGTAGACAATTACAATATTCTCGAAGATATAAACTGTACATTTACAGTCTGAAACACTAAATAGATCAGAACACCATCAAACCGTGGTTCTGCTTTGGATCCTTCGCGTGAAGTGGATACTGTTGTCATCATCTGATTCCTTTTATAAACTTTCCCCCTTCCATGCAAGAGACAGTAGATAGTCCCCACTACTTTTTTAAATTAATAGTTCCACGTGTCGTATGACATCGGTAATACACTCAAACGTGTGACTCAGATTCTTAAGTAGTCTGGTTATGTGCGGAACCTGAAATGTTCGGCCATTTATTCAAAATTAATTATCAAAATAATGCCCCAACAATGTCTTCCATGAAGGTGCTGCGTACAAGGGACGCTTAGCGTGTTATATAATGCAACAATTGCGTATTCTTCCACACGTTAATATATTATAAAGAATTAGAATTTTGGCAGATGTCTATAATTAAATCATATCACATCCCGAGGTTTCCCATATTAAATATTATGTATGCCTCGAAATCTCATCATAATAATGCAATTCGCGAGCTGGCAACATCGTGTTCGGCCATTTTTTTCAACGGGTGACGGTATCATTATCAATTTTTCTGGCTTGAGATTTTCTTCCCTCTCTCTCTATCTGTGTATCCTTTTAGTTAAGACGGAGTGGTGTTTAGCAGGTTACAAAGGTTGTGTAAGCATGTGCAACCTAATGAAACTTTTTGTAACAAGTACGAGGGAGCTTTACAAAGGTTTTTCACAGCCAAATAATTAATAAATAAATATGTACATGACCGATAAGGTCACATCTGCCTTTCCGTCGGACTCAAGAAATTTGGAAAAGGTTACAAATTACTTGACTGATTTCAATTTATTGAAGAGACTCTCATTTACATATTTAATTGTGGTCTCTTCGGCAGTGTATTGTACTCATGAGCTCTCGGTTTTCAACCCTAAACCTTTGGTTATCCCGTTCGAGTATAAAAGCAAGTTGACCCAAAATTTCTCGACGTTGTTCTAATTCTTCACAATTTTGACACCATGGGATATCCTCGTCTTCCTGGTTTTCAATCCTTGTCATCTGGACTTCATCTTCCTCAAGATTCTCATCTTCTTCATCCTGTGGAATGTTGTCATCATCTTCATCTTGATCCTCTCCTTCCTCCTCGGAGTTCTGGTCTGGCTGGTCCAAATTTGCTCTAATGCTTCCTGGTGGATAATATGGCCGTAAATGGGCTGCATTATATATCGTTTCGGTTAAACCATCCATGCTTTGGACTTTATAGGCATTATTTTCAAGGTTTTCATTTACTCTGTAAGGTCCAATGTACAACTCCGCAAATTTGTGATAAATTTTGCTGGCGGGATCTGACACTGCTGGGCTCTTTACCAACACATATTCTCCCACCCTCAGTGGTCGATGGTATCTCTTACCTCGAAGTCGTCGCAGTCTTTTCTCTGCTTGTTGTCTCAGATATTCAGCTGTTGCCTGGATACAAAGTTCTGCTGAAAATCGCGGATCTTGTGGACATGGTATGGCATTATGCCATGGTCTCTTCGGCATCTCACCAAAGTGGATGACGCTGGGGATCTGGCCGGTTGACTCGTGTACAGTCCCATTTATGCACTCTTCAATAATTGGGAGGACATCTACCCAACGCCAATGTTGACGGGGGCAATAGATTCGGCAAAACTTCCCGATCTCCCTCATGATACGTTCTGCAGGATTAGATTCGGGGTGACGAATAGAGCTTAAATGGTGTTTCACCCCTAATTGGTCAATGTCACGCTTGAAAACCCCAGAAGTGAACTGGGAACCATGGTCTGTCAGAATGCATTCCGGTTTTCCCATTTTAGGAATGATTTTAGTTTTAATTTGGTTGATGGCCGCTCGGGTATTGGCTTTTTGGACCGGACATAATTTTACATACTTTGAAAATACGTCCACACACACAAGAATATGTTGCAGGCCACGCCTAGCACGTGGTAACGGGCCGTAAAAATCCAAAGCATATAGCTCCTTAGGCTTACTTGGCAGCAAAGGTCGTGGTAGCTGCTTCAACAAATAGGTATTAGGTTTCACCCTTTGACACGTGTCACAAGTAACCAATATTCGGCGGACTATTTTTCTAAGATTAGGCCAAATGAATGCCTCTTTCAGTGTTGCTGACACTTTATCTATTCCTGCATGACCTATGGCTCGGTGGGCGAACCACACCAACTCATTCCTTAGAACTGGTGGTACCACAATTCGGTATCGTGTATGATTTTCGTCGATGAACTTATGCAAAATGCCATTGAAGTAGTTATACTTCTCCGCTCGCTTCTCCAACTCTGTATATTCTGCCGTGCCTGGTTGGATTCTTCGCTTGAAAAAGTCAATCAACCGACTCGTCTCCTGATACCTCTCTTGTTCATCACCGATGCTTTTTAATTTCTCTAATGTCTCAAGATCCTCATCCACAAGCTGGATCTGATGGACGAAAGTACTCTCAGGATCAGGATTCCGACTGAGTGCATCAGCAATGACGTTATTTTTGCCTGCACAGTGTTCTATTGTTAAATCATACTGCTGTGCAAACAAACACCACCGATTAACTCTTTCGCTAGTCATGGTTGATTTTAACATAAAAGTAAGAGCCTTATGGTCAGTTCGCAATACAATGGGGAAACCATAAATATATTTCCGCCAATGACTTAGGGCTGTTATAATGGCTAACATCTCAAGCTCAGTTACGGTATATTTAAATTCATGTGCTCGTAACTTACGGCTCATGAATGCCAAAAATGAGATCTTCGGTTCCTTTTCGGGGTCTTCCTGATATAGGACGGCGCCTACTCCTACATTTGATGCGTCCGTCTGTACAATGAACTTCTTTTTATAATCTGGATACCCGAGCTTTACGCTGTTTGTGAGGAGTTCCTTCGTTTTTACGAATGCTGCCTCACATTCATCATCCCACTTCCATCGATTATTCTTTTTCACCAAATTTTGCAGAGGGGCCACAACCTCTGTGTACCCTGGACAGTGGTCAGCGAAGAAATTACAAATACCCAGAAACTGCCTAATATGTTTCACCCTAGTTGGTTTCGGAAACTTCTGAATGGCCTGAATTTTACTGGATTCGGGGTCACACCTTCAGAATCAATAATATGACCCAAAAATAAAATGCTCCTTTGGCAAAATTGGGATTTCGAGAGATTAATTTTGAAATTGTTTCTGTCCAAATCTATAAGTAATTTCTTGATATTTTCGAGATGTTGCTCTACAGTCTCTGATGCAATCAAAATGTCATCGACATATCTTATTGTGAAGGCTTTCACTTCATCACTCAAATTTCGATCTAAAGCTCTTATGAGGGCAGATCCTGCATTCATTATCCCAAATGGGAGCCTGTTAAAAACATACGTAGTTTGATCAAACATAAAACCTGTTAATATTTTAGTTTTTGGATCAAGTTCCACATGGTGAAATGACGAAGTCAAATCAACCCCTGTGAATAAATTCATAAGACGAAATTTCTTCATAATATCCTTGATACAAGGAGTCTGGTCATACTCGGGGACTAAGCGCTTGTTTATTGCCCGGGCATCTAAACATACTCTTAATGAGCCATTCGCTTTCTCTACAATTACTAACGGATTTAGGTATGGTGTGGGGAATTTAGAAATCAGGCCGCTCTCTTCCATTTCACGAATAATCTGGCTTACTTGATTATGGTATTTCTCTGGTACAGGATAAGGACGCTGTCGAAAAGGTTCCCAGCTATTTACCACTAATGTGTATTGAAAATTTGGAATCTTCCCAGGTCTTGATCCGAAAACTTCCCTTTGTTGTTCAATAATTTGTTGCAAACGAATTATCTCTTCATCTCCGATCTTGGCCTCACTGATATTCTTCTGAACTAAGGATTCAAATAACAATTCTTCTTCTTCTTCTTTCACCGCCGTGACCATAATTCCAGATTCATCGATGACCTTCTTACTTATCTCTTCCATTTCTAAGAAATTTTCTTCCTTTTCTGGTTCCGAACATAATCGAGTGTGCCAAATCATCTCTTCTTGATCTAAATTTTCAACGTCATTCAATTTCATCTCCTTTTGGACTGAGTCGAATATAAAGCGAATCTCGTTACTGTCCATGTTGATATTTGCTTTATATTCTCGTAGGAAGTCTGACCCAATAATAACACTGTACTCCATTTTTGTTAGTACAATGAACGGATGTGAAATAATATTGTCCCCCAGTTCCAAATCAAGATAAGCTTGAGTATTGCAAATCGTAGTCCGATCGGGTATCACACCACGAACTTTAATATTCGATGTTGGAATGACTGGAATGTGGTTTTTCAACTTCAATTCTTCCAACAAAGCCTTAGATACGACGCTGACACTTGCGCCTGTATCCACCAAGCATCGAACCCGTGCTCCATTTACTCTTATGTAGATTACCGGCAATTCTCTTACGACCTTTGAATTCAATTGGATCTTGTCTTCTAATAACTCATCCGGCTGTATCACCCACGTGTCGATCGTCACTATAGTCCATGTATGAGTCTGAGGATTGATAACCTCTGAAACTCCGACTATCTCCTCGCTTAGCAATCGCGCTTTTTTTTGGATGGATTTCCTCGTTAGCCTGATATTCAGGGGCACGAGGATTTAACCTGTTCTGATTAGCTTTATGATTCTGTAAAGCGAGACTTTCGGCTCCTTGGCATTCCGCCGTTTCCGTCAGCCGCCGTATGGGTTGTTCCCATATGTCTTTCCCTTGTCTAGACCCATTTAAGTCTCTAACATATTGCTGAGATTCCCTCTTTCTGTTTTCGAGATCTCCTTGGTAGTTCTCTTTCTGGTGCCTGAAATTCTGATCGTTCCGACGTGGCCATCTAGAATAGGGCCGACGATCTCTGTTAATGCCCCTTTGCCTGTACTGCTGTTCGCCATATTGTCGTCTAGGTTCTCCCCAAGAACGAAAATTCCATCGGGTGTCCCTAATATTTCGATTACCAACATATCCCTGAGTGGTATTTGTGCCTTGATCTTTGACTACAATTGCACTTTGTTTCTCTTGACAATCCAATGTATTCACCATTTCTGATTGTCTGGCCCTAATTTGATGTCCACTCGATGTTTGGTCGAGGTGTCGTAAGATCTGTTCTGCTTCTACAGCCGTCTTTGCATTCGCAGCAATCAAGATTCGTTGAACATCACCTGGGAACTCTTTGGTAATGGCCGATAGAAGTTCCACTTCAGCCGGAGGGTTATCCAGCTCCCTCATTTTCACTAATTGCCCAGTGAAAAATTCACAAAATCGTGTCGTGCCCGTCATGGAATAACGACGTGAATACAGCTCCAAACGCAATCCTAATTGCGTTTCCATTCCCCAGTATTTATCGAGAAACATTCTCTTAAAGGTATCGTAGCTATCAAAACAATATTTGAAAGCTTGAAACCATACCAAGGCTTGGTCCTCTAAGAATTTCTCCACGACCCTTAATCTACGTTCCGGAGCTACCTGATGGTCAACCATGTAACCGTCCATCTCAGCCAAAAATTGTTTGGTGTTACAGTACCTCCTGGTTTGAATCGCTTCGGTTTATCTTCATTCATCCGAATTACATTATAAAACGGTATGGATTCAATCGGCAATGTTGTAGAATTATGCATCTGTGCCGCCGATATCTGATCTGCACTATTGTTCACACCCTTGAATAAACCCATTCCTTCTCCTTCTATCTTAAGATCATAAGGATTAACGTAGCTTTTTTTATTGGATCTGTTTTTATTCCTAGTTCCTGAAAGTCATCCTGTAATTCCAGTTTCACAATCTTTTCTCTCAACTCATGTATAAGGTCGTCATGTACATCTACTTTTATCTTCGTCTTTTGCATCTTATGCGACCATTCCTCGATCCTATCTGACGTCCTATCCTCATTCCTCCGTACCTCCACTTGGACCGTGACTATTCCATCGAATGCCTGTTTTCTGACCTCAGATATTCGCTTATCCACGTTGGTAACAATTTCCTGTTTCAACGCATTGGTTTGGTTCCGAATGTCGTGCATATCGCCCTGAGTCTGATGGACCTCCTTCTTAACATCTTCTATTATCCTATCTGTACGTTCCTGGTGATCTGTCACCGTTTGAATATGAACATCGATTTGTTCCGCCATACTTAATGTCTGAGCCTCAACACGTTCGACGCGCTCAATTACCGTGCCTAACGAATTTTCTAGCCGTTCCTGTTTTTGTGCGTATTATACAGTCGTTTATCTAACTGTGCTGTGTTCCATTCACATTGTGTCTGGTACCCCGTTATCTGTCCTACCAGTTCATCATAACGTTCAATTGTTTCCTCCAACCGTACGTTAAAGTCCCCCATCTGTTTATTAATTTCATCTCTCCCTTCCTTACACTCCTTCTGTGTTTTCTCCATATGTTCATTAACCTGATCTAATTTCTGATCAATCATGTCCTTAACTGTTTCACTACTCTGATCTATTTTCTGATCAATCATGTCCTTAACTGTTTCTTTACTCTGATCTATTTTCTGATCAATCATGTCCTTAACTGTTTCACTACTCTTTTTAATGTCTTCACTATTCTGACCTATCTTCTGATCAATCACTTTCATATTTTCATTAATGTCCTCAAACCTTTTATTACTCTGATCTATCTTCTGATCAATCACTTTCATATTTTTATTAATGTCCTCTATCAGAGCCCTCATGTCTTCCATATACATTCTACACAATATTTCAATAAAGTGGGCCCCCCTTAACTCGAAACTCGGATTAGGAGAAATCTATTTGAAAATGAAATCAATTCAAGGTTACCTCAATCCAAAATCACAAAATTTTCACAACAATTTAATTTGAATTAAATTTATAGCCTGAATACAGCTATCTCAAAATTATTCAACAGTATAATTTATCAAGGGTACCTTTCATCACAATGTTTTAAATATGTAGCCTATCATTATTATATTTATTATTATTATTATTAATTTTGAATAAGTTCGTATAATAAAAATATCGCAAGTTAAATACCAACACAGGTGGTATATGCCAATAAATTAGGCCATCCTTCCAGTATTGAGGCAGATACACCTAATACACTGGGTAATATCGTCCCAAAACTTTCCACATGAATCCTAACTTACTGCCACTTAACAACAAACACTAAAGGCCTGAGGTCACCTTTACCCACCGCGAAACACTAACACAAAATTAATAAATGATTCACTATGAGTAATGAGGCCTGTTACAACCAGTACCTCCTGACAAGTACCCATGAATACGATTACCTGAAGGGTATCGATATTCATTTTTACCTCAGATTTGGGAAAACCATTTTATTGTTTCCCGGGATTTAATTAAATCCCTACATGATTTTGGGTACCTCAATTACTATGAATGACTGTCCTGGTTATCGTCACTTAGACTATAACCACGACTATGTTTTCATTTTGCCAAAAATATCGCATTAATTTTAATCTGTCATTCACTTCTCATACTGATCCAATTATCAGCATCCCATAAATTGAACAACCATCGTGTTCCTTCATATAATAATTGGTCAGTCCCTAAAAAATCGGGATACCGCCATATAGCACCATACGCCAAAGCGCCTGATGGAAAGGGACCTTTTTAGTCTAGAGTCAAATGCCACCTCATCAGGAAGGAACAAAAAAAATTCAGAATGATGGGTGAGCAAATGCTCTTCCGACCGTGCAAGGGTCGACTGCACCCTTCCGTTCCAAAGAATCAAACCACCGACCTCCCAAGGCCATGGTGCGTTCGCGGCAGAAGATCAAAGAAATATCACATAACTAGCTTAAAGGCATAAATGAACGGAAGGAAACCTGGGATACAATGTTATTCGGCAAAATGACTGGCAGACAAAAATTTAAATACCTATTTATTGAGCCTTGATAAATCAAATTAATTAAAGGTTGATCCTGAATATTTATAGTATATCAATGTTGAATATGCAATGTCCAACGGACTAAATACAAATTGTAAAGTGTCAAAAAAAATTTATTTCTCCTTTACGTCTTTCTTCTTCCCGACATGATGATAAATATTACATCATAATTTGTATAACATACTTTTCAAATAAAAAATCAGAAATATCCTTATATATGCGACGGTTATCATTACGAACTTTCTTCACTATCAGAAGAAGCAATTATTTATACAACAAAATAAATTGAAGATAACTTGAAGTGGTCACCTAGCTAAATTAATTATATTACACAAATAAACAAAGAATAAATGAATGCTAGTCGATATAATCCTAATCAAAATAAAATGACTGATGTCGGGTCCAGAAATCGAACCCACATCCCAATGAATCCAATGACAAAAATTACGAAAATAAAACTCGATTTTATATCCACATAAAAAGTGAAACACGACTAAAAGAATGTATTAAAAAAAGAAAATATGTACACAGTATGAAAATAAACAATAACAATATACACATGCAATTGGCTGTATATAAAAAAAATGTGACAACAAAAATCCATGGTTGCCTCAGAACTCGAACCGATGATATCCAAGATAGCATCGACAAACGGGACAAAAAAAACTGCCTTAATTAATCATATGGTCAACAAATAAATGATAATACTGGCGTTCCAGTTAGTTAAATATTATTATAAGATCATACATGAAAAAGTAAAAGAACCCTTTAAACAATAATCAGTGTCGCACGGCCTTCATTCTAAGTGGAATAGCTCGAACAATACAGCATACAGTAATCCTTTAAAAGGGACAAGCCTTCTTCACTCTCCCCTCATCGTAAATCTTTGGATGTCAAAGCCCTGGCAAATAATGGCCCAGTGTGGCAGAAATATCCTTTCAACATCTCAAGGTGAAAGCAAATCGTTTCCCTTGGAACACATATTTGTTAAATAATCTTATTTCATTACATATTCTCATATCATATTTCCAAAGCTCCACTGGCTTATAAATTCACTGTCCTGCCATAATTCTATAATACTATATCAATCCAGTGTTCATTTTCTTATATTCACATCCATCAACTCAGAATGACCGGCTTCGATTCCATCCGATTACAGAATACAGCCTAGGTTCTTCCTACGTTTTAAAATCAAATCAATAAAATCAAATATGAATTTTAAACATATCCAAAACGTTTTTCGCATATATAGAAAGGGAAAATATTTCACATAAAAGGAAAACGCTAATCTCAATAGGAGGGCGTCTGTTCGATGTCTAGGCATGTCACTAGTTACGCATATAATTAATACAGCCATCTACAAATATAATCATGCAAATTACGTGAAAATAAGAGTGCCTTGCTATCCTAATGTTAACAGTCGATAATCCATTTTTACAAGCATAATCACATACATTATCATAATAAGCTTGGATATCACGTAAATAAATATACAAAATTACGGCTTGGCTCAGTGCCAAAACAAATCTACTTTCTATTTCATTTACCTAATCTAAGCACTCTCAAACTAACTAATATTTTTTTATCACGTCAAATACATGCATTACGTTAATTATATATATATTTAAGCCCATGGAGTAGACTATTAATTCCATGAAATGAACATAAATGAATATGAAGACCACTCACCTCTTTCTAATTAAAAAAATACATGCAATTTACATGTCTAACTTAATTTACGTGATCTGCATAATGAATAACCGCGCATTTATTAAAAATTTATTTCATTTTAGTACTTATCATCATGTCGTAACAATCCAAGGTTCGGGTCCCGGGTAAGACCCTCATTCTTTCTTTCTAAGCTTCCATGGTGTTGACGTTGGTCACGGGTTCATGTCCGTTGCTACTCCCGCTGATCTCGTTCATATTCCAATGGTTATCTTCTACACTTATAAGAGTTTTTATGAGATTAAGACTTGTTGCGTCACTTTAACACACAAAATACAATTAATTGCACTATAATGAAATTAATACTTGTTGCATCATTTAAAAAGTTACAATTATACCGTTCTTGCGATCACATAACTTCAACCTGTTTTTAAATACTATTGTTTGTAGACAATTACAATATTCTCGAAGATATAAACTGTACATTTACAGTCTGAAACACTAAATAGATCAGAACACCATCAAACCGTGGTTCTGCTTTGGATCCTTCGCGTGAAGTGGATACTGTTGTCATCATCTGATTCCTTTTATAAACTTTCCCCCTTCCATGCAAGAGACAGTAGATAGTCCCCACTACTTTTTTAATTAATAGTTCCACGTGTCGTATGACATCGGTAATACACTCAAACGTGTGACTCAGATTCTTAAGTAGTCTGGTTATGTGCGGAACCTGAAATGTTCGGCCATTTATTCAAAATTAATTATCAAAATAATGCCCCAACAATGTCTTCCATGAAGGTGCTGCGTACAAGGGACGCTTAGCGTGTTATATAATGCAACGATTGCGTATTCTTCCACACGTTAATATATTATAAAGAATTAGAATTTTGGCAGATGTCTATAATTAAATCATATCACATCCCGAGGTTTCCCATATTAAATATTATGCATGCCTCGAAATCTCATCATAATAATGCAATTCGCGAGCTGGCAACATCGTGTTCGGCCATTTTTTTCAACGGGTGACGGTATCATTATCGATTTTTCTGGCTTGAGATTTTCTTCCCTCTCTCTCTATCTGTGTATCCTTTTAGTTAAGACGGAGTGGTGTTTAGCAGGTTACAGAGGTTGTGTAAGCATGTGCAACCTAATGAAACTTTTTGTAACAAGTACGAGGGAGCTTTACAAAGGTTTTTCACAGCCAAATAATTAATAAATAAATATGTACATGACCGATAAGGTCACAATAGCCAATACAGTTTCAGATTCAAATGCGCATTTTGTTTGAGAAACACACGCAGTATGACTATCGTCAATAGTTTTAACGACATCTTTCACTTGATTAAAGTTCCCCTGGTAGAACGATACTGCGGATAACCAAGTTCCCTATCTTGTGAGAACAAGTTCCGGCGAAAGAGAAACCTGAGGCAGATGGGTTTTACACAATTGGACACGAGCCGCCGCTTTTAGCAACAGTTTTTTCCCACTTGAAATTACTTTGTTGACAGATGGAAAGAGGGTACCTATCTCTTCTGCAATACGATGCAATCCATGGGCCAATCATGTAACATGGATGAGATTTGGAAAAATACTCGAATAGTGACCAGCTTTCAACATATACGAAGCTGCATCTGTGATAATAAGACGCACTTTGTAACAACCACTCTCCGATTCACTAGGCCACACAAGTCGCAGAGAATCGTTAACAAATATTGCAACTGCAGCGTGGTTGGTTTCTTCTAGCACTTTGCACGAAAGTAAATGAGGTTTGCCGGGTTCTTCCGGACATAATTTACCCACTATGCTATGTATCGACCACACGAATTGGTTGTTTCATCTACCGATATCCAGACACAGTTCCCTTTTAGTCAGATAGTACCGAATCAATGACAGCAGTGTGCAGTGAAATTAAATAATTCTTCCTAAGTGTAGATTCATCTGGTATTCTTTGATTAACACAATACTTTTCAAGGAACGAGCGTAGATGTGGATTATTCAGTTTATGCAGTGGAATGTTGCTGAAAACAAAAGCCTTACAAATATCAGCAGAAAATGTACTAACTTCACACCGTGTTTTCACGTTGGTTAAAAGTAGCTGTTGCATATTCTTACTCTGCTCTTTTGATCTGAGATGTGAAGTTGTTTTCGAATACCGTTCAATTTGAAATTTATTATCACATTTTACTCTCTTCTTGCACACTTGACAGTATACTACATCACCGTCACTTGTATATAGTCACTATTGCCTGATATCCACTGTTAAACTAAAATAGACCTAGCGCTCTTATACTTTAGGCATTTTTGCAGTTTAATCTGGTAAAACACTGCAATAGACGACCATCAAGTTAACAGATCGAACGCACTTGTTTAAGCAAAACTTGGGAGGCTACTGTAAGGAGAAAGGTGTCCGGATATTTCGTACCGCGGACATTCCGTACCACTTGATTTTTGAGGACATTTCGTAACACCTATGTCGTTATCTGCCTGCCCAAGGTTTTTTCCGTAATCCCCAAATATTTACGCCAGGGTAATCCGCACACTTGATGTCGAAAATGGAATTCCATTTCCACGCCAGCGGGCGGAACGAGCCTGAGAGACACACTTTAGAAATCAGAAACAAAAATAATTTCCAACATTTTCTGAAGAAAACTTCCATTTTAGTAATTGCCTTTTAAACTATAATCATCACCTACGTTTACGTCAATATTATCACAAGAAAGTCGGTTTTTTAAGTATAAATCCTCAAAAAACAATACAATACAAATAGACATCGTTTTCGGGTGCAATGTGGCTGGTGAGCATAAGAATGGATAATATTACTATTATATTTTGTGAATAATTATAAACTACTGCATTATTTCAGTGCCAAGTAAGTAAAATAAAATATTCTGATGTACTGGCCGATATGGGCTTGAAGGTCACGCAGAAACAGGAAATTACTGAAAGGTGGAAGTAGTTAGGTCTCCGCTAATGACGAATACGAGATAAGAATTAACACGTGTGCCAATTAAATCAGTTGCGGCCGACGGAAGGTTAGCATCAATAGTGGTCACACCATGCGGGGGCTTCTGCGCCGGTAGTGAACAATGGATATACAAATTAATACATTCATTAGGACATCGTTTTTACTTCGCAATACTTCTCACTCTCTCACGTGGTTCGGAATCTCCTCTCCTAAATGTTTTAAAGTCATTAGCTGACACTTCGGAGGTAATCAGCCGGTCAAGTGGTACGAAATGCGCAGTGTTCCGAAATACCCGGTGGTACGAAATGTCCGTGGTACGAAATGTCCTAGAACCAAGGAGAAAGGAATGTCAAAAGGAAATAGCTGTCGTGAAATGCGTCATAATCCGTCTACCTGCTTGTACTGCGACACTGAAAGCCCTTTCCTAGACCAGGAGAAAGCTTCTCGTGTTGCCAAGGGATGTAAAACATATGGAGTTCATTATATTTATCATTTCATTCAGAAATCTTACATAGTCGATCATACGTTAGAGAAAAATATACCTGTATATGCATGTGCATTTTTAAAATATCCGGGCCCTAATCATATCCTCCCGAGATTTTGGCTTCAAATACAAAAGTTGTGGAAAAACGCAAGGAAACGTATAATAAAAGGCACATGGGAAGTTCCCATGATCGGGTATGGTACCACTTTTATTGAATTACAGCTTCTGGTCTTCATTGCTCATGGCTTTCGATAATATTCAACTACTGCAATCCATGTGGGCGAAATACTGCAGGAAATCTGAAGTAGAAATATCACCTTTTGAACAGAAACTCCTCAATTACTGCTAAAAGTGCTACACATGTATGTGACGTGTTTTTCTGAGCATTCTCACTCAATTTTAATTGTGCACTTCACCATTCTTACCGTTTTGTAGACACTGTCATTCAAACACAAACGAGTACATATATTAAATTGAGCGACATAGATGATAGAGTCGATCCAAAATTTTAAAAGTCCATGAACAGTAGTACTTTTAAGGGTATATTTCTCAACATAGACGAATAAATATTAGTACAACACATTTTCTCATCAAAGTTAGTACTATAAATTTAATGATTAATTCTGTTTCAATTATTATCTTAAATAAATTGACATCTCGTCGCCATAAGACCTATCTGTGTCGGTGCGACGTAAAGCCCCTAGCAAAAAAAAATTGACAAGTACCAAGTTACTTGTACTGTACAATATTTGGAGGAGTAATCTTTAACTATACCAGTCGGTAGCAAACTGTTCCACGGGGAGTCTTATATGTCTGTAAAATGACAAGAAAAGTTCTGCTATGAAGGGAAAGTGACCACCGGCGCATTGGCGTGTACTCAAATTGGACAACTGAGCTCAACTGATGTGTCCCGATAGGTATAATTTTATCTTGAGAGCAAACGATGAATTCCTAAAACAATAATACCTATTTCTAAATACTGAATATTTCTCTTGATTTTTATTGGTAGTAAGTTTGTATTTTACGAATTATTTTAGGCTTACTTAAGAAAATAATAGGAGATACTCTTTCCTTTCTGTTAGACTGCTGTAAATGAGCAGATCTAACTCATTAAATGTTAAATGTTATCCTAATACCACCAGTAATAGGATTACAACAAGGTCTTTAGAAGCTTACACGAGATTCTCCTTCCGTTCCTTCCAAGGAGCAAAAAGAGCGAGAGGAACCTGACTCTTCTTTACTGTTGATCTAAGAAGGATTCTTTTCCAGTTAACATTGATTGTAAGAAGAATGAACATTACTTCTGTTTTCAGATCATTGTTTAATTGAATGAATGAAAAAGGTTATTGTAAACATAATGCAGTGCACTTTCACTCTTCATCTGAGTTGGACTGTGCTGAAATATTATGTACACTGGTTCGGATTGATGAATTTAAACCTCCCCAAGTGGTATAATTTGGTCTTATTCTTCAATGCACACTTTGCTAAGAAACTTGCAAACTTCTGTTGTTATGAAAATGTCACCTGTTCAGTGGATCCTCATCGTCGCCAATATCCATTTGTAGATACAAATCAAGTTCACTGTGTTTAGAGGGTGCTACCGTTTGCTGTTCTAACAATATTTGCTGCTTCTCTTTACATTCTTGTAGCGCGTTTGTATTCTGTAGAAGCATTGAAAAAATTAGTTCCATGTTTGCCCTTTAATACACTTAATATCACGGCACACTGCAACCTCTTCTTCACCACATCGTATGACTGTGTTTTTATTGTTGGTAGTGATAATGGTGGTGGTACGATTCTATGCTAAAAATGGCAGACATAGACAGAAAGTCCTGAACATAAACAGAATCGAAAGGATCTTTCATACTCGGTTGCAGTAAAAAATACTGCTCCACGAAAATGCTTGGTGGTTTGCCGATACAGCCGGACGTCAAAATATTTTATTTTACAATTGATGTCGTGCCGACACAGATAGGTCTTGTGGTGACGATGGGATACGAAAGGGCTAGGGGTGGGGAGGAAGCTGCCGTGGCGTTAATTAAGGTACAGCCGCAGCTAGAATTTGCCTGATGTGAAAATTGAAAACCACGGTAAGCCATCTTCAGGGCTGTCGACGGTGGGGTTCGAACCCACTATCTCCCGAATGCGAGCTCACAGCTACCTGCCCCTAACCGCGCGCCTAACTGGCTCAGCGGAAACTATTTTTATTTATTTATTTTATTTTATTTTATTTTATTTTATTTTATTTTATTTTATTTTATTTTATTTTATTTTATTTTATTTTATTTTATTTTAATTAAACTACCGTGTTTTTACTCCATCATGAAGGAATCTTAAGTTTTAACACACATTACGTTTTTACGGAGGATCTATTTTTCCAAAAGTGATACTCGGACAGTGTTACTAACAGCCATACTACCTGAGATGTCACGTCTGCTTGTAGGTACGGCACGAGGATCTACTTTTCCAAAAGCGATACTCGGACGGTGTTACTAACAGCCATACTACCTGAGAAGTCACGGCTGCTTGGAGGTACGGCACGAGTAACAGATACCACGTACACTCATTACAAACATTAGTCATGACAGAAGAAACAGATGCTTGTTCATTATTAAACTGTTCATTATGCAGTACTTACAGTATTTTTGAAACTAAAGCACAATTGCACTACCAACGGAACAGCTATTTATCGTCAGGCTTGAGACTTGATAAAAGACGCATGCGCGGCACTACTTACCCCTCGCACCCCTCACTACTCAGCCATACGATTTCTTGTCACTCGACCACAGCAGTGCATGAGTACGCTCTACCGTAGTCATAGTTATACACTGACTGACAGAGCAAATAAAACACCAAGGAGGAGTGGTTCGAAAGGGATGAAAGTTGGGGAAAAACAGAGTCGGCACGGAAGAATAATTGATGTTTATTTCAAACCGATATGCAGGTTACACAATGCGCACGGCATCGACTCAGTAGGATGTAGGACCACCGCGAGCGGCGATGCACGCAGAAACACGTCGAGGTACAGGGTCAATAAGAGTGCGGATGGTGTCCTGAGGGATGGTTCTCCATTCTCTGTCAACCATTTGCCACAGTTGGTCGTCCGTACGAGGCTGGGGCAGAGTTTGCAAACGGCGTCCAATGAGATCCCACACGTGTTCGATTGGTGAGAGATCCGGAGAGTACGCTGGCCACGGAAGCATCTGTACACCTCGTAGAGCCTGTTGGGAGATGCGAGCAGTGTGTGGGCGGGCATTATCCTGCTGAAACAGAGCATTGGGCAGCCCCTGAAGGTACGGGAGTGCCACCGGCCGCAGCACATGCTGCACGTAGCGGTGGGCATTTAACGTGCCTTGAATACGCACTAGAGGTGACGTGGAATCATACGCAATAGCGCCCCAAACCATGATGCCGCGTTGTCTAGCGGTAGGGCGCTCTACAGTTACTGCCGGATGTGACCTTTCTCCACGCCGACGCCACACTTGTCTGCGGTGACTATCACTGACAGAACAGAAGCGTGACTCATCGGAGAACACGACGTTCCGCCATTCCCTCATCCAAGTCGCTCTAGCCCGGCACCATGTCAGGCGTGCACGTCTATGCTGTGGAGTCAATGGTAGTCTTCTGAGCGGACGCCGGGAGTGCAGGCCTCCTTCAACCAATCGACGGGAAATTGTTCTGGTCGATATTGGAACAGCCAGGGTGTCTTGCACATGCTGAAGAATGGCGGTTGACGTGGCGTGCGGGGCTGCCACCGCTTGGCGGCGGATGCGCCGATCCTCGCGTGCTGACGTCACTCGGGCTGCGCCTGGACCCCTCGCACGTGCCACATGTCCCTGCGCCAACCATCTTCGCCACAGGCGCTGCACCGTGGACACATCCCTATGGGTATCGGCTGCGATTTGACGAAGCGACCAACCTGCCCTTCTCAGCCCGATCACCATACCCCTCGTAAAGTCGTCTGTCTGCTGGAAATGCCTCCGTTGACGGCGGCCTGGCATTCTTAGCTATACACGTGTCCTGTGGCACACGACAACACGTTCTACAATGACTGTCGGCTGAGAAATCACGGTACGAAGTGGGCCATTCACCAACGCCGTGTCCCATTTATCGTTTGCTACGTGCGCAGCACAGCGGCGCATTTCACATCATGAGCATACCTCAGTGACGTCAGTCTACCCTGCAATTGGCATAAAGTTCTGACCACTCCTTCTTGGTGTTGCATTTGCTCTGTTAGTCAGTGTAGTTCTTTCAGTTTCCTTGTTAAGGACGGGTGATCCCAATATTAAGCAGCACCACTCCCCGACAGTAACCAGATGCATGACTGTCTACAGCTATCTCTGCTGTGACCAATATAGCATATGGCTTTTTACTAATAACATAGCCTACTTGCTTTCTCACAGTCCACATGGAGTACTTCAAAAGTGTGCCGATCCCGGAGCCGGCTCGCTTGTTGCACAGCTGCGCGCAGTTTTGTCCAGTCTCGCTGGTTCTAGGACATTTCGTACCACGGACATTTCGTACCACTTGACCGTCTGATTACCTGCGAAGTATCAGCCGATGACTTTAAAATATTTAGGAGAGGACATTCCGTACCACTTGAAAGAGTGGCAAATATTGCGAAGTAAGAATAATATCCTAAAGAATGTAATTCATATGTATATTCATTGTCCACTACTGGCGCGGAAGCCTCAGCTTCAGAGGGTCCCGGGTTCGATTCCCGCCCGGGTCGGAGATTTTAATCGCTTCTGGTTAATTCTTCTGACTCGGGGACTGGGCGTATGTGTCCATCCACACACTCTCCTCCTCATATACAGACAACATACCACACTACCAACCACCACAGAAACACGCAATAGTGATTACATCCCTCCAAATAGGGTTGCGTCGGGAAGGGCATCCTGCCGTAAAACAGGGCCAAATCCACATGTGCTACTCAGTTCGTGGGAAAAAGCGGCAGGAAAAGAAGAATAAGTTATTAGTTTAAAGGACTATTATTAAAATTGTATAGAAGTTTTCTTCAACAAATGTTGTAAATTATTTTTGTTTCTGATTTATAAAGTGTTTATGTCAGGCTCATTACGCCCGCTGGCGTGGACATGGAATACGAAAGGGCTAGGGGTGGGAAGGTAGCAGCCGTGGCCTTCATTAAAGTACAACCCCAGAATTTGCCTGGTGTAAAATGAGAAACCACGGAAAACCATCTTCGGGGCTGCCGACAGTGGGGTTCGAACCCACTATCTCCCCGATGCGAGCTCATAGCTGCGCGCTCCTAACCACACGGCCAACTCTCCCGATAATGTAACGAAAATATGGTTACCTAATTGCACTTCCTCCATCACAACAACCATCACTAAATTAGCCCCATAAATGTAGCATTAACAGCAAATATACTGCAAATCTGGCCAGGTGTGTCAGTGCAAGGAAATGTTATATTCGAACATTTCTGTTACAAGCGCGTCTGTTTGAATAACGTTCTCTAAACTTGATTTAGAATGCCATCTAGTGATCTACATTTAACTACATACGAATGTAAACAAGTCTGATTTATCCGAATGCTAACTTTGACTACCTCACGACTTGAAGGACACTACAATCTAGAACAAGTATATTCCACAAACGAAATACTTTCACATTATTTTGTACAAGGCAGTGAGCATTACTGGCATATACTTCAAATTGCTCCGAGCAACAGAAATGTACGAATGGAAATTTTACGCTCTGCGGTTTTGTAATATTTCTGTTTAACTACCTGGAGACGATTTTGTGGGAAAGTCATGAACGTACAAACTGAACTTTTGATAAAAACGGCGCACTGAATATTTCTTTGTGGATAGAGTTTTAGTTCGACGTTTGAGGCAGTAAGAATGTGGACTGTGTGCGACGATGTTTTGTGTTAAGCAACTTAAAGATTGAAATAATTTCTTATATTCTAAATTCATCAATGACTTTGTGGTTGAGGAGAGCGACATAAGTTTTGCATAGAAGGAAATAAGTGTTAACATTCCTGTGATGTATTTATAAATGATCTGAAGTTTTCGTGAAACCCCCTTGCCTTAACACTAATCTTAATGCCCTAGTTCATAGCTGTGCTCAATGCCAAACAAGCGGTCCCCGTGCCAGAAGAATTAATCACACACGATTAAAATCCTCGACCCGGCCTGGAATCGAACTTGGGATCCCTCTGAACCAAAGGCCACAACGCTGGTCATTCATTCAAGGAGTCAGACAATAATAATAATAATAATAATAATAATCATAATAATAATAATAATAATAATAATAATAATAATAATAATAATAATAATAATAATAAAGCAATTTACAACTATATAATCCAGCTGAAAGAATTTTTTTTGCTATTTGCTTTACGTCGCATCGACACAGATAGGTCTTATGGCGACGATGGGATAGGATAGGCCTAGGAATTGGAGGGAAGTGGCCGTGGCCTTATACAAGGTACAACCACAGCATTTTCCTCGTATGGAACATGGGAAACCAAGGAAAACCATCTTCAGGGCTGCCGACAGTGGGGCTCGAACCCACTATGCGATAGCTTCGAGTTGTAGACGTTAGTAAACCGAGTAAGTGGCAGTGCGGTTAGCTGTGAGCGCAGCTGTGAGTTTGCATTCGGGAGATAGTGGGTTCGAACCCCAATGTCGGCCGCCCTGAAGATGGTTTTCCGTGGTTTCTCATTTTACACCAGGCAAATTCTGGGGTTGTACTTTAATGAAGGCCACGGCTGCTACCTTCCCAATCTCCCACCCTTCCGTCGCCGAAAACATTCGATGTGTTAGTGCGACGTTAAACAAATATCAAAAATAAATTATAGTAATATAAGTATGATTACACCGTGAAGAAGATAATAATTGGGAAAATAGATCCTACGATTTTAAAAGGCACTGATGACGACGACGATGACGATGATGATGATGATGGTGATGAGGAGGAGGAAGGAGGAGGAGGAGGAGGATAATTATTTACCCTGCCTTTTGAATGGTGAGTTCCTGACGTAATAAAGTAGGTCCCTCTGCTGTGTTGAGGGTAGACTTATCTAGCGAAAAGATAACGACCGCTTGGATTGCGCACAAAACACAAAACGTTGGCGGTAATTCCCAATTAGCAGGGCCAGCTAGACGAGGCAACTCGACCAGACTTGATTCGATTGTTTGCACGATCATTAGCGAGGATTCCACATGCCAGATAGCATGATCAGTTGATATATCTCTTGTTACTTACAGGCTAATGCTTAAGCTTTTGTCATTCCCGTTAACTGCTCGCTTTGTTCTGTAACACAGATATAAGGCAGTGAAATGTGGATTTCATTGATTTATTGCTGAGATTCACAACTGATACTTCACGCACACATATTATATATTCACACATATCCACACACTGTTAGCTCAGAAAGATCACATAATATCTCTCTTTAATCTACTACTATTCAGGGACGTTCAAAAGCGATTGCAAGGGGCACACTTTTCGGGGAGTCCAGGATTTCAAGGAGTCATGAATAGATTAATTACATTTGTAGAAGTCCAGTAAATGAAATGCTGGCTACAATCTTTGGGGCGCGGTATTTAGCCTTAATATTTCATAAAATGTCTATTGACCAACCCCCGCTCCCCTATGGCACTACAGCCCTTGAAGGGCCTCAGCCTACCAAGCGACCGTTGCTCAGCCCGAAGGCCTGCAGATTACGATGTGTCGTGTGGTCAGCACGACGAATCCTCTCGGCCGTTATTCTTGGCTTTCTAGACCGGGACCACTATCTCACCGTCAGCTAGCTCCTCAATTCTAATCACGTAGTCGGAGTGGACCTCGAACCAGCCCTCAGGTCCCTGACCTGGTCGGGTATCGAACCCGGAGTCTCAGGATAAGAGGCAGACACGCTACCCCTACACCACGGGGCCGGCCTCTTGACATACACTGAGGGATCAAAAGTTACGGGAAAGGTTCTCCCATTAGAAAATGTGCCTTGTACGACCCCTGAGCGTTGCGGCTAGCTGCGGGGTAGCTGAGTACTCTGTCACAGATACCAGTGTCGTGAACACGGCAACACATCGCGAGTTAACCGACTTTGAACGTGGGGTGATCATCGGCGCACGGCGCATGGGTCATGGCATTGCGGGGACAACACGCGAATTCGGGTTTCCGAGGTCAGCAGTGTCGAGGGTGGATCTTCGATGTCGCAGAGAGAATGTTACCAACCGCGTAAACAGCCGCACGTGAGGACCACAGGTGTTTAACGAACGGACATCACGTCGCCTCCTCAGAAGCATACTAGGCGCTCGACGGGATACTGTGAGTCAGATTACCGCCCAGCTGAATGTTGGGAGTCGCGAACCCATTTCTACCAGGACTGTAAAGAGGCAACTGCACCACATAGGCTTCACTAGCCGACGACCTACTCGTGCCCCTTTGTTGACACCTCGACATAGAGCTCAACGACGTGCATGGGCCCGCGAACATCGGTCATGGACCATGGAACAGTTGCGGCGTGTGGTATGGTCCGGTGAATCCCGGTTCTAGTTGTATCGAGCTGTTGGACGCGTGGGAGTGTGTCGTACGCTCCATGAAGCTATGGATCCTGCGTATCAACACGGTTTTTCTGGGTGGCGTTCTCATGGTCGCGATTAGGCCCCATTGTCCGGCTGCAGCGAACGCTGACAGGTGCACGTTATGCGGACATTCTTTCAGACAATCTGCATCTCTTTCTGGCCCTAGAGTACTCTGATGGGGATGCCATGTTTCAACAGACAATGCGTTATGTCAGCGCTCTGTAGTGGCACGCTGGTGGTGAGAGGAGAACTCCACTGAAGTTACGACCATATATTAGCCATTCAGATCCAACAATCTTAATCCAATCGAACATTTATGAGATGCTTTGGATGCTGGTGTATGCTCCATTAACCACGCACCAACTACACCAGAACAATTGTGGGTAGCTTTGAAGGATGCGTGGCTCCAGGTCCCTCCAGAACGATTCCAACACTTTGTACATTCAGTGACTTCCCATGACTTTTGGCCACTCGTTGTATATTTTATATGATTATTTGCGTTCACCCTTAACTTTTTAAATCCGTTTTCCTTGAGCTTTTATCATTCCGTTTCTGAGGAATGTTAGTGTGTGGTTTTGGGACTGACAAAGTGACAAAGCTGAGGATACCTCCGACATGGAATATATAAAACCACATCAATATCCCATTAGATATGGATCCGCTCTCCAAACTCTCCAATGAGACTGTGGAAAATACTCGGGATGTTCAGACATAAGTGTATTATTTGACATCAATGTTAAGTAATAATTTTCACATTTTACTTTTTGAATTATATATTAAACAGTCCTTCTAAGAAAGAAGACATCATTAGATCTGTTCCCATTATTGTATACATTTTATTTGGTACTTATTGTAGTTATGAAGATGAGGAAGAGGGGTCGCAGAATGTACGTGGGTGGCCTTGCTACTATTTACCAAGAAGCCTGCCTCTTGGTGTCAGGGTAACTAGCCTGCTTTTTAACCGGAGGCTGCGGGCTCGATTCCTAGTCAATTTAGGATTTATAATATGGAGCGAGGGCTGCAATGAGGTTCGCTCAGACTAATAGAACCAACTGTGAAGCTGTCTGGTACAAGCGGTATGGACCAGAACAGGAAAACCAGGCACAGCTGCTGACAATGTAGTTACGCTGAATATGCTCCCTCCAGAATTTGCCTTTGACAAAGCTTGCTGGACAGCAGTCATCTTGGCAGGTCAAGACTCTAATGAGCAACAACGTCTCGGGGGACCGGGTATTCAACCGCAGACCGACGGTTCAGGGAAGGATATATTCCTTTACAGTTTTTATGCCGCATCACAAAATGGAAGGAACACATTAAGCACTATTTTGTATTTTATTATTTATTTGCCACAATGCCTGTAACAGAGTTGCAGTCCAATTATAGCAGCTTTACATACGTTATTAAAATACGTTAGGAAAAATATGATATAGTTAACCATAAATTGGAAACAATTATATCCGCAGATCAGGATTATATCCTACTTACAGTAAGTTAATAATTATTGGATTCTAATTTTATGAGTGAGAATTATCTGTTATGTATATGTTCAGGAACTCTCTTATACTTACAGAAAAGGTGCATCGTTAAAATTGTGTAAAATGAAGTACCAAAGTTTACAGATGGTGGAAATTCATTTTCATAATTGACTGAAGATTGCACATTGTATTCCATTTCCTTTATACAAAAAACTTTTCGTAAACATTATTTGTGTACATATATGTAAAGTATTCGGCCGAAAGATGCTTAGGTCCCCTTCAGTTGTGTCATGAACAATTATACAGTTGGAAATGACCAATTGAAGAGGTACACTAGGGGAAAGAGGAGTGAGGTAATTTCCCGTTGTTCTTCTACCGGAGCCAGAATGTGGTATAACACAAGCCTACTTAAACATATACACCAATCGACCCTGCAGTATAGGTCTTCACAGCATTCAAATAAAAGACGGACTGCATAATGAATGGTATTACTAGCAACCTTTTTATCTAAATACTCCCATACTGTCCAAATTACTGAGACAGATCGATGAAAAAAATCTTATCGTATCCTATACCTAAACGGACAGTGCACTTTCAAGAACCTTCCTAATATCCCATACAAAAACTAACCACAATGAGACCAGGAAGTGGTCCGAGGAACACAAAATAGAGTTCAACCAGAAAATGAAGGGTTACTAGGCCAACAGTAAAGGTCAAGGTACCAAGAAGAAAGCAACAGAACACCAGAAGCAGCTACCATCGAAAACAGCAATTACAATAACAACAACAACAACACAGCTAAGTACAAGCACCGTGGTTCTCAGGTGGTCCAAACGAACTAGAAAGAAAAATGGACAGCATCAGCAGAGACTGAGCATAACTGCACTTACGAAATCCGCTATGTGATAATTTCAGAATATAACTCTGACTAGAAAGGTTCAATATTGCATGAACTATATAAACGCATTTTCGTTCAGTGATACATGTGCTGCGGGTCAGTATTTCTTCCCTTAACATTGTCGCATAACGGCATTTCAAGGTGCAACGACGACATACGGGGTGGTCGGAAACAACGTCAACAGAGTATATGAGCGTTAGAACGTTGGTCATACTGATATGTAAATTAAAAAATGTACGTCGATATCTCGCGCTGTTGTTATTTTATTAGCTGCAGAAGTTACCGCTTCGCGGGCGAATTCAGATGCGCTTTACGAGGCGGTGTTACTACATCTGCACGTGGCTTGGTCGGGCTTGAGAACCATGAAGAGAAATGGGCATCAAAACTAACACAGCGTGGGTTTCAGCCAGTGCCACCGTAGCGTGATTGCTATGGCCCGAGCAGGAAGGCCCTTGTTCAAGTCCCTCCCCTGGAGAAGTTTATTTCTTCTATTGGCGCTCTCAAGCTGGTTATAAGCCACACCGCCTCTCAAAACCCATCTGAAGTCAGCCACGAAGCGATCTGATTGGCTAACCTCAACAGCTGATAAAATGACAACGGCACGAGATATCTAATTATTCTTTTCTCCAATCATTTATCAGTATGGCCAACCCTCTAACACTCATATTCCCGGTTCACGTTGTTTCCGACCACATTTTATAGGCTGTCAAATGACACTGATATGTACTGGTAATCATCATTATTTCAGTTTATTTGATTTAATTTAGTTTAGTCTCTTTGTACATTTTTATTTTACTTTTATTGTTTCATTGTAATGTTTAGTATTGGTAATATTGCTCATTATTACTATTATGGTCCGCCTCTGTGGTGTAGTGGTTAGTGTTATTAGCTGCCACCCCCGGAGGCCCGGGTTCAATTCCCGGCTCTGCCACGAAATTTGAAAAGTGGTACGAGGGCTGGAATGGGGTCCCCTCAGCCTCTGGAGGTCAACTGAGTAGAGGTTCTATTCCCACCTCAGCCATCATAAAAGTGGTTTTCCGTGGTTTCCCATTTCTCCTCTAGGCAAATGCCGGGATGGTACCTAACTCAAGGCCATGGCCGCTTCCTTCCCTCTTCCTTGTCTATCCTTTCCAATCTTCTCATGCCCCCGCAAGGCCCCTGTTCAGCATAGCAGGTGAGGTCACCTGGGAGAGGTACTGGTCATCCTCCCCAGTTTCATCCCCGACCCAGAGTCTGAAGCTCCAGGACACGGCCCTTGAGGCGGTAGAGGTGGGATCCCTAGCTGAATCCGAGGGAAAAACCGACCCTGGAGGGTAAACAGATAAAGAAGGAGAAGAAGATTACTATTATGGCTAATATTCGTACATCTGTTCACTTGCTATAAAAGTCAACGTTAAAATACTGGTACTTAATTAATATAATTCTGTGTATACTCATAGAGTTAAGGAATGTAGTCGTATAATTGTTTGTGTGTATTATTGTTATTATTTACATGAATACGATGTCATATAAATGAGTCTGTCACCGTCCACTTTAGTTGGGGAAGTATCCCTGTTATGGACGAAATAAATAAATAAATAAATAAATAAATAAATAAATAAATAAATAAATAAATAAATAAATAAATAAATAAATAAATAAATAAGCTTGTTAAAGGTGTACTTCACTCTCCTCCATCCCCTTTAAACACTAGAATTCCAAAGAATGACTTCTAGACTCTGCAGCTGTTCATTCTGACGTCCAGTAACTCCCAAATAATGTCATTCCCTCGTAACTGAAACTGTAGTTAAAGAACCCTCATATGTGGCTAAGCGAGCATTAAACCAACTTCCATTTACTGAAGAAGTCCTACCGTTGAAATCGTACTCTGGATACATGCGTTTACTGAGACGTAAAAGCGAAGTTATTTTCCATAAAAGCAAGAGAGGAATCGCTGAAGATATTTCGTGCAGAGGAGTGTGAAAGAAGATGATAGGGATATTTTTATTGCAGCGAGCCTGCGTATGTGGTTTTCAAATATCCAATATCCGATATTAAAAGCAGTATTTTAGCCGTGAGTTTACAAGAAGAGAGAACAGAATATACTGGAAATTCTGAAACAGATAAAACACATAATAACGTCAACAACACCGGCAAAGTAGACTGCCTTCATTAAAATATACTAGCAGTTTGGTGTCGAAGAAGTATAAACTGTATACTGAATTTTCTGGTTCTGTTCTAAGGAAACTAGGAAGTTTGTGATTAGCATGAATTTTGAAATTGCTGAGTCCCTTCATCACGAACGTCTTTCATCTATATTTGTAACACCATCATAGTCTCAGTGACCGATTAATGTTAATGTTATTCAGAAGAATAAAATATTAACAAAATAAGTCAAAGTCAACTTTCTAAATTCTCTCTAAATTATCAAAATAGTCTCGCGTAGTTGTGAGCTTACATTTGGGAGATAACGTGTTCTAATTCCACCTTCGGGTGCCCTGAATATGGTTTTCTGTGGTTTTCACCACTTTCACAACAAGCAAATGCTGGGGCTGTATTTTCATTAAGCCACGGCCGCTGCTTTCCCAACTCCAGCACTTTCTCATCTTTCCGTCACCAAAAACCTCCGATGTATTAGTGCGACGTTAAGTCACTAGCAATAAAGAAAGAAAGAAAGAAAGAAAGAAAAAAGAAAGAAAGAAAGAAAGAAAGAAAGAAAGAAAGAAAGAAAGAAAGAAAGAAAGAAAGAAGTGTCTAAAATCACCCGATCATTTTTCATTTGCAAATGATTATAAATATTATGCTTGTAAATTGCAGTAACTGCAATATGACGTGTTCAAATTGTGAGTTCTAAAATAAATAGCTGTAGAATATTAAAAGTCGTTCATCTGTTCTGGTATTTGTGCGTACAGAGTAACATTATTGTGCATTCTCGATCACCAAATTGTCTGATACAGCATGGTCCTTCTTCACTGGGCTCTGCATACGCCAGTTTGCGCTTAGAAGGCCTGCTGCTCAGCCCGGATTTTCGTTAGAGATAGTTCGCTAGAAAGGTCAGTGATCTTGCAGAATGAAATCTCGGTAGTTATTAAAAGTATAAGAAGTCCTGCAAGAATATTTTGAGACAACTGACAATTTAGATAGTAATCTACGCACTCGACATCTAATCTGAAATGTCCTAGTCCTATAGTTTCGTAATAGGACAAACCTCTCCCTCCCTCATTCTCAATCCGAAGATTGGTTGGCAGCAATTCTTCTCCACCACTCCTCTCTGTTCTCTGATTGTCTCTTCATTTTTTCATATGGTTCTACTCCTATATTTCCTTGAATCTGTTTCATGTAATCTGGGCCTTCATCTGCCTCTTTTGCCTTGTACCATTCCTTCCATAACATTGATTATACGCGTAACATCGTTGTGCCTATACAGATGTCCTACCAACTGGACTCTTCTCTTCATTATTATTTTCCATAGGGTTCTTTTCTCACCAACTCTTCTAAGAACTTCTTCATTTGTCAGCTTCGCCGTCCACGAGATTTTCTGCATTCTCCTCCAAAAACACATTTCAAATGCTTCTAGCCTTCTCTTATCGCATGCGCCAAATGTCCAAGTTTCTGAGCCGTACATTGTCACACTCCAGACGTAGCGTTTTGCTCATTATTTTGGTGTTTAGTGAACATGTGGAAGTCAGTAAATATCTACGTATTAACAAGCGCCATATAGACAAGAAAATGTAAATAAACGTTCATTTGAAATGATATATGAAGTATATCCACACCAAATTTCAATTCAATTGTCCAGACGTTTAAGCGTGAAAGAATAAGAAACGAAGAGACGCCATCTCAAAATTAATTATGATGCGATTTTCAAAAATAGTTTTGCAAATATTGTATTTTCAGACCAAGATTGATTGATTGATTGATTGATTGATTGATTGATGTTTTATTTTTAAAGGAGCCTAACATCGAGGTCATCGGCCCCAGACTAATATTTGAAATACATCTATTTCCACACCTCTTATAATGAAATCATTAAAAAGTGAGTTTAACCACACTTACTCGGTCTTCCTCTACATTTTCATCTATCGAGTTTATTCCTAACTAGCGAATGTACCCGTGCTTCGCTACGGTATTCTACATTGTATTCGAATATCGAAGTAAATAGTGTACATGCAGTAAATAAGAATGTTTTAAAATTGCATGTCTCTTAGCGTTATCCGAGAAAGAGCATGGGGAAGTCCGCGTACGTTGTTTCCAATGTAAAGTGTTTGTTACGGATTTGTGATATAACGGCAGGCTCACTTGCCTACTGGCATTCACAATCGAGTTGGGAAGTTTACATTATAATTGCAGGCCCCATTGCCTACTACGCGGACAGAATCGATTTGGGGAGTTTTCTTTAAAATGGCAGCCCCCCTTTCCTACTTCCAGACAGATTACAGTTGAGGAGTTTCTATTATAATGGTACGCAATTACCCTACTATCACTCGAAATTGATTTGTGCAGTTATCATTATAATGCCAGGCCCATTTTCCTACTGCCAGCCAGCTTACTGCCAGTCACACCAAGTTGGTGAGTTTCCATCAAAATAGCAGGCCACTATGCCTAATGCCAGTCACATTTTAGATGAGGACATTTCTTTATAATGGCGGGCACCCTTGCCTACTGCCAAACACAATCGGGTAGGGGAGTTTTAAACAAAACTGCATGCTCACTTGCCTTCTGCAAGTCAAGCCTACAATTGTAGGCCTTCCTTACTAATGACAGTTACACAGGAGTTGGAGAAGGAACCCTTTCCTACTGCCAGTCAAAGTCGGTGTGGGGAGAACTGATTACCATAGCAGACCAACCCTTTCTCGATCGCTACAAATCGACATCAGTGAATATATATAGATCGACATACGAAAGTATATGCGTGTTTACAATATTGAAGACCTTCATTTACAGATTAACTGCTACTAAACGTACGTCATATTGACAAAGGATTATACCAAAAGACACGCCGGATTTAGTGGCCTAAATGGCTGGTCCTATGATATGTCATCTATTCTGGGGTCAGATTGCGTTAGGAACGTGGAACAGGGTAAAGGTTTTGTAAGATTATCTCACATTACATTACTTTTCGGATAATTATGTGACAGCTACATACATAGCATTTAGCTCACATATGCCTACTGGGTGGGCCAATTTTCGTGAAGAGTATGATGATTCTGTATTTCATATAAGTAATTGAAAGTATGAATTATGCATGTGAAAATTCCAAATTGACTTAACATCGATTAAAAGAGAAAAATCAAACGTAAAAGGGATACAGATACGGCAAAAAGTCATAAGACCAAGGTTGTAGATCATTCCAAATTAAACGGAGATTGTGCAATCCGTTATGTGATAGGAATTTCCGAAGGTCTGCACCATCATTAAAATTGCCTGCATATTTCGATATTCTTCGGGGATAAAAATTGAAAAATGTAATGATCTAGGATGTTTTCCGTTCGTTACAGGCTAAAACGTATAATTTTGTCAAATTTCAATTATCTTCTTTTTCTTCCGGCAGATTATGCCGCAATCTGGATTTTGGGCGAGGCGGGTAAAAATTAGGACTTTCAGGAAACTAAACCAAAAATTATGGAGATGGTCATTATTACCCCTTAAACGGAAAGCTGTACGAAAATTTCGCCAAAATAGTCAGTGTAGAGGCACACAGTCGTTACGATTTGATTTATATAGATAAGGAATCTGCTCCATGTAAAACACCTTTTGGGCTGTCCGCTGGACTTAACCTGCAAAAGTGACGATTCATGATATCTCCCTTATTAATCCTCCTGACGAAAAAATGCACATGAAAAAAAGGTTTAGAGGTGGAATTCCATCACGTTTGGTCGATTTCCAGTCAGGTTGGTCTTGTTCTGTATACATTGTGGAAGAGTAAAATCACCATTTGTGTTCCCCATAAACCGCCAGTCCATTCCGGAACATGAAATGTTATTTACGTTTAAAACCTACCTTTGGACGGGTGGATGCTAAATATAAATTTTGGTTCGAATGTCTTCAGTAGTTTTCATGTTGTAAGGAATACGCTTTACACGCACCCGCTGGTGAGTCAAGTCCGATGGGACTTGTACAGAAAAACGGTCCGTTAATGATATCTCCCTTATTAATCCTCGTATCGAAATGATGCACATGAGAAAAAAGGTTTAGAAATTAATTTCTACCAAGGTAGGTAGATTTCCATTAAGTTTGGTTGTGTATATTTTGTGGAAGTGCAAAATCACTGTTTCGGTTTCGTATAAACCCCCAGTCAGTTCAGGGATTTAGAAACAATATTTGCCCTAAAACCTATCAAGGACAGGTGTATTCTAAATATGAGTCTTGGTGGAAATACATACAGTAGTTTGTAGCATACGCGTACATACGGCGTAATTAAGGAAGAAAATAATACAGTTAAGAAAGTTGAAAGTAATAGAAAATGGATTATAACTGAGGACAGCCGGATAACGACAAATATGTAAATGCCAAGTGAATGTATTGGAAAATCAAAGGCCCCTCAATAAATTATGCTGGTGTGAGTTATGGATATAATAAAGCGGTAACAGAGGAGAAATTTAGGTCCAGTGATTCTTAGGTAAACAAATAATAAGAAGATGACTAATGGTGTTATTACTTAATCTATTCGAGGGCGGTTATAACATCCAACGATATTCCGCCAATATCCCGCAGATAGGCCGATTGACGCCTCTCTTGTCTTCTACCCAAGGAACAACCACGAATGTAAAAGCATGATGAGGAAAATGGCAATACGTTACTTCCCTACTGGCATGCAGTCAGAGACGTTGCCATGGTAACCTGTAGGTTCGTTGTCGGTCTGTCGGTCACTCAATGCAGAGCATGATACCAGCGGAAAATTGTAAATTTCTCCGTCATGTGACGAGTAAGGTAAATTATGAACATAACGAAAGTTGTTTATAATGAAGAGACGTTTCACGTACGGTAAACGACGTTTACAGAAAATCAATAGTATAAGATATTCAAAGATATTAAAATGATATGCATATCGAAACCTTCTCCGGGATGAGTATACTCCAAATGTGAAGTTTGGTTGAGATCTATCCAGCCGTTTCGAAGTGATGGTGGAAAAACCATTCTAGTTTTCCTATAAACCCCCAGTCTATTCCAAGATTTTAAAATAATATGCATATCGGAACCTTTCCCGGGATAAGTATACTCTAAATATGAAGTTTGGCTGAGATCTATCCAGCTGTTTCGACGTGATGGTGGAAAAACCATTCAGGTTTTCCTATAACCCCCCGTCTATTCAAAGATTTTAAAATGATATGCATATCGAAACCTTCCCGGGATGAGTATACTCTAAATATGAAGCTTGGTTGTGATCTATCCAGCCGTTTCGACGTGATGGTGGAAAAACCATTCTGGTTTTCCTATAAACCCCCCGAGTATTCAAAGATTTTAAAGTGATATGCATATCGAAACCTTCCCCGGGATGAGTATACTCTAAATATGAAGTTTGGTTGAGATCTGTCCAGCCGTTTCGACGTGATGGTGGAAAAGACAAACAGACAAACAGACAGACAGACAAACAGACACGAAACGTAAAAACCACCGATTCGGCCTTGAGTTGACCTAAAATGGATAAATATCTGAAAAACTGGCAAAACAAAATAAATTACAGACAGCGGACCCCCTACAATTTTATTTATATAGATTATCCTCTCTCTCCTTATTATCATTCTTCCCACCCGATTTTACCAGAAATTATTCTCTGTACCTTCATATCCATTACTTCTAACATCTAAATAGTGTATCTTGAGTCCGATCATATTTTATTCTCACCGAGTAAAGTTTATCCGAAAACAAACCGATGTAAAGAGAGTTTAGTACAATAGTCCGATAGTCGCATGTTTGCTATTATATAATAAACTTTTCATTCGACGCTGTAAATAGGTTTTTTTTTTTTGTTGGTGTCATCTATGTGTAATCAAGTTTAATATACTGCACTTGGAATTTCAAATTTATATCGAATTTTAAAATGTTAACTAAACATTTCACATAGTAAATTTTAATTTAATTTCTCCCAGACATCTGAGTAGCTTCGGAGCATTCAACGCTCTTGAAGTAGCCTTGTTAGGAATCTGATATAATTTAGGAAATACAAATTACTAACGAATATTTTTGGTGCAGGAAACCTCTATACAGGCCGGCGTACTTTTACCACGGTCGATAAACCAGAGACATGGATATATCGGCTATCAACTTCTTATCAATGAACTTATGACACTGCTGTGCCCACGTAATCATGGTACCTGGGGTAGGACTAAACTATTAACACGTATGTACATGTATTTTCGGGTCTATGTTTCGAAATATAACATAGCTAGTTATGTGCCAGATCCATCTGGAAATGTTTTTTAGAGGTGACGTCGTTTCGGAAGTCAGACAGACAGATGGACGGACAGATAGACATCATTTCGTTTATAAATATAGAATATAGGGATTTCTTTGCGCTGTTAGTTTAACACACTAAAACACCGATTATTTTCGGTGACGCAAGGATGTTAAAAGTGCTAGGATGGGGAAGGTAGCGGCCATGCCTTTAATTAAGATATAGCTTCAGCATTTGATTGAGTGAAATGTGAACCGACGGAAACCATCTACAGGGCTGCAGACGGTGATTTGCGAACCCACCATCTCCTGAATGTAAGTTCATAGTTATGCAACATGATCTGCGTAGTCAGCCCAAGAAATATATCGACAAAATACTCTAGAATTTCTAAGTTACTCCTTTAGGAAAGCCTCCGCGGTTCAGGAGGCAGCGCGCCGGCCTCTCACCGCTGGGTTCCGTGGTTCAAATCCCGGTCAATCCATGTGAGATTTGTGCTGGACAAAGCGGAGGCGGGACAGGTTTTCCTCCGGGTACTCCGGTTTTCCCTGTCATCTTTCATTCCAGCAACACTCTCCACTATCATTTCATTAATCATTCATTAATCATTGCCCCAGAGGAGTGCGACAAGCTTCGGTAGCCGGCACAATTCCCATCCCCGCCGCTAGATGGTGGCTTCATTCATTCCATTCCTGACCCGGTCGGTTGACTGGAAACAGGCTGCGGATTTTCGATTTTTTTCTTTAGGAAAATATTTGTTTCATATAATTTTTACTTATTGTGGAGTTATTAATTATTTTCTAAAGAAGATTAGCGACAAACATATGATACAATGCGACGTAATAAGTGACATACATCGATATTGACAACCACATATTTGAAAATTGTGGAGATAAATATTATGTTCACTAGAAAGGAGTGAAATGTATTCTAAAAAAGAAAAAGAAAACTAGCAATTCTATGAATCGTTGAGTTGTACCTTTCACTTGATCAATAATAATAATAATAATAATAATAATAATAATAATAATAATAATAATAATAATAATAATAATAATAATACGAGGATTGAGGCAAAAGTCATGGCAACTATGTTTTTCTTGTAGATATGTGAACGGATTATAAACGTATATGTGTCGTGTGGAAGTTCTGCAGGCATAGTGTGTATGCAGAACAATAGATGGCTCTGTGACAGCTGGTAATAGCGCAGCGAGGGCTGTGAAGTCAGTCAGCTGGTGAGTGTCGTGCGTGATGGAAGTAACCCGTGTTGAGCAGCGCGCTTACATCAAAAGCATTTGGGAATAATGCCCTACCATACCGTACAGTAGCACGGTGGGTAGGAAAGTTTCAGCAAGGACGTGTGTCAACCAGTGATGAACAACATTCGGGACGACCTGTCAGTGTGCGGACCGACGTGGCAGGGGCCGTCATCGAGCAGCTCCAGGTTGAAGACAGATGATGGACGCTACTGGAGTTAGAGAGGGCAAGTGGCATCGAGAAACGCACCGTCCGCAGGATATTGCGTAATGAGCTGCAACTGCGCAAAATCGTATCGCGGTGGGTACCGCATGCACTGACGGAAGTTCAAACGTGGGTGCGCTATGCAGTATGCTCCGACCACCTTGCACGCTGGCAACAGGACGGCAATCAATTCTTGTCACGAATATTCGCCATCGATGAATTTTGGGCCAGGGCATACGAACCAGAACTGAATCGTCAGTCCGCGGAGTAGCGACATGCTGGATCACCAAGGAGGCAGAAGGTCCGTCAGAATCCTTCCCCAGTCGAATTGAGGGTGATCGTCGCGTATGACGTCAGGGGTGTCATTGTTTGCCACCTTGTTCCACATGGCAGAACAGTGACCGCACAGTACTACAGGGACTTCCTGGTACAACAGGTACGACGTGGCGTACGGGAGAAACGCTCGGATCTTGTGGACAGTGCAATAATCCTGCACGGCAATGCAAAACCACATAAAGCAGAGCATGTAGCGCAGCTACTGCGACGTTGAGGACGGGAAGAATTGGAGCACCCAACGTACTCTCCCGACAGTTCACCCTGTGACTTTGATCTCATTCGAAAGATTAAGGAACCACTACGTGGTAGGCGGTTTGCAACACGAGAGGACATTGCTAATGCTGTGCGCCAACAGGTGACCCGATTCACACATGGTGCGGCAAATGCTGAGGCAGATGGTATTCAGCATCTCCCACATCGTTGGCAGCATGTGGTGTCAGTAGCAGGGGACTACATAGAGGGTCTTTAGGCCCAGGTTTGTCATGTCAACTTTGTGTGTACTGTGTTGTCATTCTTTTGCACCGGGAAGGCCATATTGCCCTGTATACTAAAGTAATAAATTAGCGTGTTACGATATTTCAGTGCTATTCATTGTCCATACATGTAGTTAACACCTTGTCCTTTCGTCTGTATATATCACATTTTCCAACCGGACTGGTATCTTCAAGAAAAAAATACTTGCCATGACTTTTACCCCAACCTTCGTATTAATAATAATAATAATAATAATAATAATAATAATAATAATAATAATAATAATAATAATAATAATAATAATACGTATATTTTCAATATTCATTTTATTGAATATATACAGTATTTAGAAGACACTGTTTCTTACGTCTATAGTTATACGTTTTCCTCAATATTTGAAAGGAGAAAAATCGTTGACTAACACTTACTTATATTGAATTTATTATTATTATTATTATTATTATTATTATTATTATTATTATTATTATTATTATTATTATTATTATTATTATTATTATTATTATTATTTGTACGGCTCCTTGATTTAATGCTCAATGTAACATTGTTCATTTTAGGAGGCTCCGGAGTCCGACAAGCATCTTTCAAATGTATGGATATCTCTAAAATCTGTCACATTATCTCCAGCCAGGATTCTAATTAGTTGAGAAACACACTGTGCAATCAGATCTAGGTACTTTTTGTGTTGAATGCGCACTGCCCTTGTAAATAGAATTAGAGCAGCAGCTGCAACACGTGTAATGTTGGAGAAGTTGGGAAAAGGGCTAATGAGGAGTCTGGGTATTATGTGAAGAGCAGAAAGGCTTATTTTGAACAGCTCATTGGAATTCTCCGTACAGTCGGAGCCCATGGAATTGGTCACCATTCCATCTACTTGCTTTCAACGTAGAGTATACACGGAGACTGAACTTAAAAGGCTACTTCAGGAGTGTCAAACAAATGGCATGTGGTGTCATTCAAAATGGCCTGCAACAAAATGTGAAGTTTCTATAAAGTTTGACCCCATCTTATTATTTATTTATTTATTTATTTATTTATTTATTTATTTATTTATTTATTTATTTATTTATTTATTTATTAAGTGGCGTTGTTAGGGCTCTTGGCCCTCTATTACACTTAACCACAAACATTTTTTTAAATTTTACAGTATTAATCTAAAATATCATTGTAATCAATTACTGTTATTGAGATATGTAAGTTAGATCAGTAATTACAATAATACAATTAATTAAGGTTACTACTGATGAAAAATTATAGGATATATAGCGAGTGGATAATAAAAAAATATGAACTTATAACCTAAAGAATATATTTACAACTAGCTTAAAGGAAAACTTATTCAATTATAAGGCTAAAATAAATGAAATGAATATTAGTGTGTTACGATCTGAGTATACTAAAATCGATGTTACAATGTAGTCTATTTCTACGAACAGTCTATAGCCTTAAATGAAAGTAGCAAGAACGTAAATGGGATAGCCTAAGAACTTAAATCTAGTACGTAATTTTTGGTTTCATTCACACATCATTCACTCTTACATTCATTCGAATCAACTGTATGTACTCTGGAGGAATTTACGGTAGGCTGCTTTAAATGCCCTAGACGAGCAAGCCTTTTTAATAGCTTCCGGGATCGTATTCCATAATAATAATAATAATAATAATAATAATAATAATAATAATAATAATAATAATAATAATAATAATAATAATAACACTAGTAATAATAATAATAATAATAATAATAATAATAATAATAATAATAATAATAAGTAGTAGTAGTAGTAGTATATTTGCCTTCATTCATAGAGGCGAAGTTAGGGATCATGGTCCTCCCTTCCTATTAACCACACCTCTTTAACAGCGTACATGTGAGAAGAATATTCTTATGGAGATGGTCACACCAAGGCGACTTAAAATAATTTTTTCCATTTATGGTTTTAATGTTATGGGGGAGAAATTCCCATATTCCAGCTCCTTTTGCAAAAAAGGAACGGCTATATGCTGCTTACCTGCTTAGAGGAATAGCAAGGGTGCTACCGGAGCATGTGCTATGCTAGTGTAGAGAGAATAGGAAATTCAGTTGTGAAGGTAAGTAATAGGGAATACCCTCGTTTAATTTTAAAAAGGTTAATACTGTCACGTCATGGTTTCTATTTTATTCAAATTTTAGGAGGGAAAGTTGACGATAATAAGGGGTAACGTGAACATTATAATATAAGGATAAAAACTGGTTCGATAGAAGGCATTTCGGTTTTAGGAAAGGTTATTCCACTGAAGCTCAACTTGTAGGATTCCAGCAAGATATAGCAGATATCTTGGATTCTGGAGGTCAAATGGACTGTATCGCGATTGACCTGTCTAAAGCATTTGATAGGGTGGATCATGGGAGACTACTGGCAAAAATGAGTGCAATTGGACTTGACAAAAGAGTGACTGAATGGGTTGCTATATTTCTGGAAAATAGATCTCAGAGAATTAGAGTAGGTGAAGCTTTATCTGACCCTGTAATAATTAAGAGGGGAATTCCTCAAGGCAGTATTATCGGACCTTTATGTTTTCTTATATATATAAATGGTATGAGTAAAGGAGTGGAATCGGAGGTAAGGCTTTTTGCGGATGATGTTATTCTCTATAGAGTGATAAATAAGTTACAAGATTGTGAGCAACTGCAGCGTGACCTCGAAAATGTTGTGAGATGGACAGCAGGCAATGGTATGATGATAAACGGGGTTAAAAGTCAGGTTGTGAGTTTCACAAATAGGAAAAGTCCTCTCAGTTTTAATTACTGCGTTGATGGGGTGAAAGTTCCTATTGGGGATTGTACCGGGCGGTACACCTCCATGCCGCTAATTTAAAATTTGCGCCAGTTGAAATTCCTCTGCTGGAGGAAGTCTGAACTTTATATACGCTATTAATTCGCTACCTTCTCAAAAGATGTCACCACGTGGAAAATTTTGAGTTTTTGAACTGTCATTTTTGATGTGTTTTTGTTTTGCTTGAAGTAAGAAGTGTGAACTTTCTCTTCTAGAGGACACTACTGAAGATCAACAATAGTGCACCCTAGTGCGAAGTCAAAGAACTATTTTGTTGGAGAAATTTTTATTTCAAATGTTTGTCCTTGCTAAATTTTTTTCAGTTATTGTTTAAGTTGGCTGTATACCCCTCTCTTTCCCCTTGTTTTGGATTTATCCAATCCCGAATTTCTTTGAGTTATTTCCGACCAATCCGATGTATCTTCCCCCAACTTGGATATGTTTCGGTACCCTAGCCAATAAAGAATGTGCGGGAGGGTGTTTTCATTCCCCTAACGCCTAGAAACTTCTGCGAGAGGATATAAACTGCTGATTTTAGGGTCTCCGGGCCACTTCTGTTCCATCTTTCAGTGTATTAAGTACATAGCAGGAGGCGGGAAGCGCCTCTTTCCTCGGCAGCGGTCAACAACAAGGTAATGGCCGATTAATAACTTCTTTCTTTGCTAGCTCAGCAGTTTAACTCTCGGGGCGGGTTCTAAGCTTTCCACCATGTAACCGTTTCCTAAATGTAACTACTCTTTTCATTTATTCTCTTTTAAAGCTACATACTGGGATAGAGAGTGCTAACCCTCTCGAGCTCCCACTCATATTGTTTTGAGGTGAACTTATTTTTCTCAACCTATTCTTCGATAACGTAAAACAAATTGTTCTCTTCTTAAGTCACCTCTTTAGTATGGGATTAGCCCTTGTATTAACGGCCTAGTGCCAAGTAGGTCTTAATCAAAGTGTATTAGGAGTGCAAGTTCGCCTCCTCTCAAATTGTTATTTTAGAGGTCATTTAATTAACCTGCTTTTCATTTAATAGACCTCAGTAGATTGGGTATTTTACCCCTGTGTTTATGTCCGTTGAGGACAACTTGAAGGTGGAGTTTGGTGTGGCCTGGGAGAGGCTTAAATTTGAGAGCGAGTGGCTCTTTTGAAAACTGAGTGTTGTACGCCTCGTGGAGGCTTTTCAGTGTAATTTGGAGCAAGGGATCCTAGGCATGAATGGGGTTTTCTGCCCCTCTGTTGAAACTTGTATTTGGGGTAAAACTGAGCTGATTGCCCAAGCAGTGTAAAGTCAGGGCGCGAAGCCCAAATCCTGTAAATATTGTAACTCCCCTTTTGATTTGCTACTTTGTACCTGCCATGCTTGTTATTTCTTTGTTTTTGAAAAGAAAATATAACCTTGTTAAATTTTACATTAACTTTGATTCCGTAGTTTGAGACCCGTTCACGCCCGCACCTTCTTTCACCTCTACCTACCACTAAAACACGGTAACAGGGATCATTGTAAGTATCTAGGTGTTAATATAAGGAAAGATCTTCATTGGGGTAATCACATAAATGGGATTGTAAATAAAGGGTACAGATCTCTGCACATGGTTATGAGGGTGTTTAGGGGTTGTAGTAAGGATGTAAAGGAGAGTGCATATAAGTCTCTGGTAAGACCCCAACTAGAGTATGGTTCCAGTGTATGGGACCCTCACCAGGATTACCTGATTCAAGAACTGGAAAAAATGCAAAGTAAAGCAGCTCGATTTATTCTGGGTGATTTCCGACAAAAGAGTAGCGTTACAAAAATGTTGCAATGTTTGGGTTGGGAAGAATTGAGAGAAAGAAGAAGAGCTGCTCGACTAAGTGGTATGTTCCGAGCTGTCAGCGGAGAGTTGGCGTGGAATGACATTACTAGACGAATAAGTTTGAATGGCGTTCATAAAAGTAGGAAAGGTCACAATATGAAGATAAAGTTGGAATTCAAGAGGACATACTGGGGCAAATATTCATTTATAGGAAGGGGAGTTAGGGATTGGAATAACTTACCAATAATAACGTTCAATAAATTTCCAATTTCTTTGAAATCATTTAGGAAAAGGCTAGGAAAGCAACAGATAGGGAATCTGCCACGTGGGCGACTGCCCTAAATGCAGATCAGTATTGACTGATTGATTGACTATATTTAATACAAGAGTTGAAAAAATTGAAATGGCGTATGGCTTTTAGTGCCGGGAAATCCCAGGACGGGTTCGGCTCGCCAGGTGCAGGTCCTTTGATTTGAATCCCGTAGGTGACCTGCGCGTCGTGATGAGGATGAAATGATGAAGACCAGTCTTTGTGTGTGTGGTTGGGACCAGGACGGTATTGTGTATTATGAACACTTGAAGCCCGCTGAAACCTTTAAGGCACAACGCTATCGCCAACAAATGATTAATTTAAATCACTCATTGATCGGAAGACGACTGGAATGGGCTAGGAGACATGAGAAAGTGACTTTGTTACACGACAATGCGTCGTCTTCCACAGCAAAACCAGTGAAAGACGTTGAAATTGCTTGGATGGGACATCCTTCCGCACTCGCAGTACTTCCCCAACCTGGCGCCATCTGACTATCACCTCTTCTCATCAGTGGAGTAGGGTTGGGCACTATGTCCCTGTTTCGGCACAATGTGCCGGTGCACAGTTATGTTCCTCTGTTCCAGAACACCGAGTGTCAATTGTTCCGAAACATTCTCAAGCGAGCCGGAGACACTGACTCGCTGTCCCATCAGAAGCGCCACTATGCACTGCTCTTCGCCTACTAGCTGAACTGTGCAGCGGGCGCACGGGACGCGGGACTGTAACTGCGCAGAGTAGAGAGAACTTCGAGAGGCAACATTACATGCTCCGCGCCAGTGGGAACTGGGAATGTGCCTGTACGGAACGTGCTGTGTGGTGTATGCCTGTGTGTAGTTATGGCCATGGTCCAGCATAAAGCTGCAGGGAACGTGAACGAACAGTCGGAACACTGAAATTCGCGCCCAATAATCACGTTTAAAGGCTGCTTTTAGGTTAAGATTTTTCCGGTCAATATAAAATACACATAACACGGTTACAATGGCAGTGCAGGTGTTTAAAAGTAACCGATTCAGGAATATTTTCACCAGTTGAATGTATTGGCTTGTATTGTGAGTAATTAATATCTCGAAAATTTCCCTCAACACTTTCTCGGGGATTGACGTTAAACATTAATTTGGACTTTAAGGAAACTTTTAAGCCCAAGAAAAATATGGGTCGTCGCTTTAGTATTAAAAATATAACTGGATGAATACATTGTTGTACTTTCGTGCTGTTAGGCCGGGCGCACATTGAGAAGCAGTTGGCCGCAGAGCAGGGAAGAGCAGAGCAGAACAGCGCGAAGCTTACGAAACTGCGAAGTGGACGTGAGCGCCCATTGCCACGCAGGGTTTCGACGGTTTTCAGAAATAACATGTTTTATTTAGACTCTGTGATACTGGGGCATCCAGTATAAAGAGGCTCTTTTTTTTCTTCAAGCATTCGCGATTTTTCTCATTTTGTCAGTCATCTTCACAATATCCCTTGTGCTGATGGCAACGCGGTTATTCAGCTTAAGACAACCGCAATAAAAACAACCACCTTCGTCAGTTTACAAGACTGAACAATATTTTCATGTTACCGATGTTCGGCATTCATATGGACTAACGAAAGAATTTAATTCATGATTACTTTTTATTTTTTTTACGTCGCACCGACACAGATAGGTCTTATGGCAACGATGGAATAGGAAAGGGCTAGGAATGGGAGGGAAGCGACCGTGGCCTTAATTAAGGTACAGGCCCCCAGCATTAGCCTGGTGTGAAAATGGGAAACTACGGAAAACTATCTTCACGGTTGCCGACAGTGTGGTTCGAACCCCCTATCTCCCGAATGCAAGCTCATAGCAAGGCGATCCTAACCGCACGACCAACTTGCATAGTAAATTCATTAATAGGATCACAATGGGGGAGAGGGGAAAATATGTATTTACAAATGTACTGCTAGATTTTCATCTAGTTGTCACAAGACACAAGATACTAAAATCAATCAACATTGACAATCTGTTGTGAACGCGTTTGCATTTGTATTTGACAAGACATGATAAATGATTTTCCGTATTTATCTCTTCACATAAATGTGATGATGGATGACGGCGACGGAGTCGGCGATGATGCTCTCCATAATCAGCATTAGATCTTTGTCTTCAATTCTGTATGTTGCGAGAACTTGGGTCACGGATTGTTTCATAGATATATGAGGATTACATTATTTTGTTTGCTGTTTGTTTAACGTCGCACTAACATATCGAAGGTTTTCGGCGACGGAAGAAGGGTGGAAGATTGGGAAGGTAGCGGGCGTGGCCTTAATTAAGGTACAGCCCCAGCATTCGCCTAGTGTGAAAATGGGAAACCACGAAAATCCATCTTCAGGGCTGCCGACAGTGGGGTTCGAACCCACTATCTCCCGAATGCAAGCTCACAGATGCGCGACCCTAACCGCACGGCCACTTGCTCGGTGGATTACATTTTAGTCCTTTCTCTAAACTACCTTGTTACGCAGCGTGAAAAAAATGACTGTAGTGCCTTATTCCCCGAATTTACATACCGATTTTCATTAAATTTTGTTCAGCCATTTTCTCACGAACATACATACATACATACATACATACATACATACGTACGTACGTACGTACGTACATACTGCATTGCAGTCCACGGTTCAGACGGTTCCGGGTTCGATTCCCGGCTGGGTCGGGGATTTTAATCGCGTCTGAATAATTCTTCTGGCTTGGGACTGGGTGTTTGTCCCAACATATTCATATTCAGACAACATACTACATTACAACCACCAAATAAACACACAACACTGATTACATCCCTCTATATAGGGTTGCGTCGGGAAGGACATCCGGCCGTAAAACAGGGCCAAATCCACATGTGCGACACATTTCGCACCCGCGACCCCACAGATGAGGGAAAAGTGGGGAAGAAGAAGAAGGAAATTACTATTAGCTTCCGGAATCCGCACGAATCCACCACTCTTACTTGGATCAAAGGACACTCATTTCCTTTTTCGGTATTCTACATCACCTAAACTATGGAAGTTTGGACACCTATCAAAATAAAATTCTGGATGAATGCCCCCCCCCCCAAACTGAAATCCTGGCTACGCTACTGGTCCACATGATTCACCTACAAAACATGGTGAGACTGAATGGCTGTGGTAATTTTCTCCTCCATTTCTTAACTAACTGCGTGACACGTGCGCAGGAAACTGTGTTTCGAAGACTGCGCGTGGTAGGTGGAAGTAGGTGCAGAACCGGCCTGCTCTGCTCTGTCCTGCCCTGTCTGTCAACTTGCGATGGTGCAATGATTTGTGTGGATTACAAAAATCTGCTCTGCGCTGCACTGCTTTAGCTGCTTCGCCTGCGTCCCAATGTTATACTCTCTGCACTTGAATTCCTTCCCTCTCAACTTCCATTTACTTACTTCAATATCTCGAAAATTTCCTTCAACACTTTCTCGGAGATTGACGTTAAAAATTAATTTGGACTTTAAGGAAACGTTTAAGCCCAAGAAAAATATGGGTCGTCGTTTTGGAATTAAAAATATAACTGGATGAAAACATTGATGTACTTTCGTGCTGTTATGCTCTCTGCACTTCGAATTCCTTCCCTCTCAACTTCTATTTACTTTCTTCAATATCTCGAAAATTTCCCTCAACACTTTCTCGGAGATTGACGTTAAAAATTAATTTGGACTTTAAAGAAACGTTTAAGCCCAAGAAAAATATGGGTCATCGCTTTGGAATTAAAGATATAACTGGATGAAAAATGTTGACACTCCAACACAGGGCGGCACACAGCCGGTATCGACAGGCAGACACAGCCAAGGCCAACTAATCTATCTAGTGCGGCCTTGGCACAGCACGTTCGGTTCACTCACATTCCAGCTGAAGCGGAGCGTGTCCTGTTGCCTCTCGAAGTTCTCTCTAGGACGCAGTTACAGTTCTGTGTCCTGTGTCCCGTGTCTCGGCACTCTGTACCGAAACACTCCGCCTCAAGTTCCTAATGTTGCGGAACAAGTAAATGTTCCGGTCTGCCCAACCCTACAATGGAGCACGCGCTCACAGAGCAGCACGTCAGCAGCTTTCGAGGAAGTTGGAAAATGACTCGACGAATGGTTTGACGCAAAACGCAAGCAGTTTCTCTGCCATGGTGTTCATTTCTTACCTGAAGGATGGGCGACGTGTGTAGAAGCCGACTGCCAATATTTTCAATAAACAAAAATGAACTTCCCTTGAAAATTACGTGTACTCTTTACCACAAAAACTGGCAGAAACTTATGCATACACCTGGCATAACCTTCCAAACTCCCTGAACTTCAGCCAGCTAGTTCGATTGCTTTTCAAATAACTTCTCAATGTAATCGAACTGTTTCTTCCGAGGTTCTACGCTGCTCCTGTGTTTCCACTGTCTTCACTGAACAATCCCTGGATCCCATCGACTGGGATCAGTGCAATTTCAATTTAACAACTTCCTCTAGAACACGGGCGTAAAAGCTTGTCCACCGGAAGCAAAGTGCCCGTGGTACAAATACCTGTGCACGAGGGCGCAAGTCGCTTCCCCTCTATCAGCTTGTACTTCCTCACGTTGCTGACCCAGGGTTTGCACGCCTAGCGGTGATAGGCTCCAGTTACCTGTTTATCTCTACAAGTAATGGTTGAAACATTCGGCTGCATAGGCTGTGGCATAAGGATTGACACATTTTATTTTTATTTTTATTTTTATTTTTTCAATTTGCTTTACGTCGCACGACACAGATTGACCATGTAATAACAAAGGGCTAGAAGTGGGAAGGAAGTGGCTGTGGCCTTAGTTAATGGGAAACCAGGGAAACCCATCTTCAGAGCTGCCGACAGTGGGGTTCGAGCCCACTATCTCCCGAATGCAAGGTGACAGCTGCGCGATCCTATCCGCACGGCCATTTGCTCGGTCACAGTAATTTGTTATTGCATATTTGTGTACGGTACTTCTGAATTAACAAGTTTGCTTGAAGAGATGATACTTTTATCTAAGTCTATTTTCTTGGGTTTAATTGTTTTAAAATGACTGTTTGGAACAGAAGCAATTTGGTAGCGGCATCATATTCGGTATCATTCTGCTTCATAATTGTTCGTACGAGAATTGAGCGTGTTAATCCCCATTGCTTATGGCAATATTTAAAGTAATTATTTATTTTCCTGGTACACGGTGATTACAAAGCATGTTGTTCGGCACATTTTATAAAATCGCCATGCTGAACAGATGTAATTACAGTATGCACGTTCTTACATGAAATAATATATACACGTATTGCACGCAGTACCATAGTTATAAACGTGTAACGTACACCTCGAGGCTTGTGCTATCTGATAACGTCAGGGACTAACGCTCGTAACAGCTAGTTCTGGTGCACGCAGAGCTGTCAATCAGCTCGTGGTGTTGACATGCATGCTCTAGAACGTCTTCTGTTCGCATTCTTCTTCGGATTTCCTCTGGGCGAATCTTATCTCCGAAGCTGATGGCTGGTAATCATCTCTTCATAAAGGACTGTGTGGCATACATCGTTAAATTTAGACTGCTCGTCCACTGCAAGCGACTACGCGCGATTACTAGTTCAGGCGACTACGTGCGTGCTAGCGCGACTGATTCGAAAGCGAAGAATTTAACGGAACCGCGTCCACTGCAAGCGACCTCGAGCAGCCGACTTCGCGCGATTGTAGGCCACAACCAAGGTAGGTAGAGTAAGCTACGTACCTTGGGCCACAACAGGCGACAAGCGACAGATCCCACTCGAATGGGATTTGCCGCGTGCAGTCGCCTGTACTCCACGGTTCCTGCAAGCATCCGGGTGTCCGTCGACGTCATATGCAACATTATTTTTATTATTACTACATTTGTCAGGATCTAGATGGTGAAAAGATGATAAGTGCAGTTTGTGAAAGAACACCACTATGGAATGTTGTTGTTTGAGTCATCAGTCCATAGACTGGTTTTATGCAGCTCTCCATGCCACCCTATCCTGTGCTAACATTTTCATTTCTACGTAACTACTGCATCCTACATCTGCTCTAATCTGCTTGTCATATTCATATCTTGGTCTACCCCTACCGTTCTTACCCCCTACACTTCCTTCAAAAACCAACTGAACAAGTCCTGGGTGTCTTAAGATGTGCCCTATCATTCTATCTCTTCTTCTCGTCAAATTTAGCCAAATCGATCTCCTCTCACCAATTCGATTCAGTATCTCTTCATTCGTGATTCGATCTATCCATCTCACCTTCAGCATTCTTCTGTAACACCACATTTCAAAAGCTTCTACTCTCTTTCTTTCTGAGCCAGTTATCGTCCATGTTTCACTTCCATACAATGCCACGCTCCACACGAAAGTCTTCAAAAACATCTTTCTAATTCCGATATCAATGTTTGAAGTGAGCAAATTTCTTTTCTTAAGAAAGCTCTTCCTTGCTTGTGCTAGTCTGCATTTTATGTCCTCCTTACTTCTGCCATCGTTAGTTATTTTACTACCCAAGTAACAATATTCATCTACTTCCTTTAAGACTTCATTTCCTAATCTAATATTTCCTGCATCACCTGCCTTCGTTCGACTGCACTCCATTACTTTTGTTTTGGACTTATTTATTTTCATCTTGTACTCCTTACCCAAGACTTCATCCATACCATTCAGCAACTTCTCGAGATCTTCTGCAGTCTCAGATAAAATAACAATATCATCGGCAAATCTCAAGGTTTTGATTTCCTCTCCTTGGACTGTGATTCCCTTTCCAAATTTCTCTTTGATTTCCTTTACTGCCTGCTCCATGTAAACATTGAAAAGGAGAGGGGACAAACTGCAGCCTTGCCTCACTCCTTTCTGGATTGCTGCTTCTTTTTCACAGCCCTCGATTCTTATCACTGCAGACTGATTTTTATACAGATTGTAGATAATTCTTCGTTCTCGGTATCTGATCCCTATCATCTTCAGAATCATAAATAGCTTGGTCCAATCAACATCATCGAATGCCTTTTCTAGATCTACGAATGCCATGTACGTGGGCTTGTCCTTCTTGATTCGATCCTCTAAGATCAGACGTAAAGTCAGGATAGCTTCACGTGTTCCTACATTTCTTCTGAAGCCAAATTGAAGATAAACGCTATCATTCTCGAGATATACAACGCAACTATGTTCGAATGTCGCAGCGGAAGTGGGTGTTGATAATGGTAGGTACTCTTATTAAATTATGATTTATTTATTTACTTATATAATATGCCGGACTGAGTAGCTTAGACGGTAGAGCGCTGGCCTTCTGAGCCCAACTTGACAGGTTCCATCCTGGCTCAGTCCTGTAGTATTTCAAGGTGCTCAAATACGTCAGCCTCGTGTTGGTAGATTTACTGGCACGTAAAGTAACTCGTGCAGGACAAAATTCCCCGTACCTCAACATCTCCAAGAACCACAAAAATGTAGTTAGTGGTATATAAAACAAATAACTTATTATAATTTATAATGTATTATTTTTATCATTTCAATACGATCTTTAATTCGATCTTTGATTCTTTAAAAAAATGAAAATAAAAAACGAAATAAAGTAAAATATATCAACACTTTTTAATGACTATTCATATCACTTACCTTAGAGTCACAGTTAAACGTTTTAGAGGTGTCATTGTCTCCATGAAGTTTGACGTTTTGTCTATTTTTTGGTCTATTCCATTCAAAATATAGTTAAACGTTTCTGGACGCTTCCGATTATAATCAAAGAACTTCTAGGGGTCTTTGTCCAAATCATTATGCAGATGATGGAATTCTCCCCTTGGCCTCCTTTTAGTTGATATTGGGCTTACCCAGCACCGATGTCTTCTTTTGCGATTTGTCTTCCAACGCCTCGTCAGGTAGGGACTCTCCAGAATGTGAACTAAATCCTCATCATCCATCCCACAGAATATCTAATACATTTTAATAACTTGACAACGTTTACTTCGGAAATACACACAGACCTGTACGGAGTACAGATGCGAACTGACAGCCGCGCGAAGTCGCCTGCAGTGGACGACCCCAGTCAGTGTAGTCGCATGAATCAAAGTCGCCTGTAGTCGCTTCATCTCGTAATCGCGTGTAATCGCTTCCAGTGGACGACCAGCCTTTTTTATGATCATGACAGTATAATTACCTGGCAGTATAACGGAAGCTAGTGACGCATTCCCACTGGGACTCTCCTCTCGGGAGGGCATAGTAATAGACTGCAGGGGCTCGGGTTTAAATTAGTAAATGTTTATTGGGCACGAGTCAAGCTCAGTCTTGGTAAAGGCAAAAGAGGCCAAAATATTTATATACGGCATTTTTTAATTCGTGATTTATAATTAATTTTTGAAACGCATTACAACAAGATTGAAGATATGCCCAGATCTGGCATCTCGAAAGTTAGTGTAAACACTGTTTGAATTATACATTGACCAAACGAACTCTCCGTGTGTTTGGGGTCCCGTAGCTGTGAGCTTGCATTCAGGAGATGGCAGGTACGAATCACATCGTCGGCAACACTGCAGATGGTTTTCCATGTTTTCCCACTTTCACACCAGCAAATTCTGGGACTGTCCCTTGACTAACATCCGGTCCCTACCTTCCCAGTTCTAGCCCTTTCCATCCTTGCATCGCCGAAAACTTGCGATGGGTTAGAGCGACGTTATACCACTAGCAAAAAATAAATAAATATTTACTGAGACGCCAGAGGTCATGGGATAGGGAGATAGTATCATGTAGACCCTCCTACAGCTCAACCAAGTACCACAGCTCGTTGTGGCATCGATTCCACAAGTGGAAGAAACGCCTCTGGAGAGGTTCTAGGCTATTCCGTTTGGATAGTTACCCTCGGCTTCCTGCTCTTTGTAGGTGCAGGGTCATGGGTGTGAATAGGCCTCACCACCACGTCGCATAAACGCTCAACACGGTTTATATCCAGCGAAAGAGGTGGCTACAGCAGTCGTTGAAACTCTCCAGAACGCTCCTCGAACTATTTCTGGACATTTTAGGCCGAATGACACGGTGCAGTATACTGCTGGAATATGTAATCATTGTAGGTGTACGTGAAGGGTATGAAGAAATGCAAGTTGTTACCAAACAGTTCAACGTAGTAGTCAGTGGGCAACGACCTGTTCAGATGGATCAGCGGATCCATTCCATGGGACTTGAACACACCCCACACCATTATGGAGCTACCGCCAGCCTGTATAGTGTCTTGTTGACACCTGCGCCATATCCAAACCTTACCATCAGCCCGAAACAACTGGAACAATGACTTCACTAGCAATGTCACGCACCCAGGTCAGACGCTGTGCCCACTGTCATGTTGTTAACAAGGGCACTCTGGTAGTCTTCTTATAGATGGATAGATAGATAGATAGATACAAGCTTGCATCCGGGAGATAGTGGGATCTAACCCCACTATTGGCAGCCCTGAAAATGGTTTTCCGTGGTTTCCCATTTTCACACCAGGCTAATTCTGGAGCTGTACCTTAATTAAGGCCATGGCCGCTTCCTTCCCATTCCTAAGCCTTTCCTATCCCATCGCCGCCATAAGACCTATCTGTATCGGTGCGACGTAAAGCAAATAGAAAAGAAAAATAGATAGATAGATAGATAGATAGATAGATAGATAGATAGATAGATAGATAGATAGATAGATAGATAGATAGATAGATACTGTAGTTAGATTTATCATCAACAGTTTATTTACATAATTATAGATGATTCAGCATTATATACAACAAATACACCTTAAATAAATAAAACTAATTTTCTTAAAATAATTACAAATTTTAAACTAAATCTAGAGGGTGTGTGAAAAATGCCCACCGATTCACCCGCCTCATTCAATAATTTCATTGCCCTCAGCAGCCATGCGTTTGCGCGAGCCACAGTTCTCACTTTCGGCAGATGGAAAATAAACCTTTGCCTGCTCCCATACCCACTGACGTTAAAAATTGTTGCACTGAGATGCTGGATGTGTGTGGTACCAAAAGCGTTGAATGTGGATGTGATACAAGCCAGTGTGGCTTGTCTGTTCCCGAGGACAATTGTAGCCAAACGCCGCTAAATGAGATCAATAAATATCCGTGGTCGGCCACTGCGTTGTTCACTATCGCTGGCAATGCCTTCCATGAAGTCTTTCCGTTACACACGTGACACAGTCGTTTGAAAAGTTTCTTTTTTCCCGCACAACTTCGATAGTGGAATGTTCTATTTATATGGCACGCATTATAATGCCCCTGGTCGGTAGATGCAGAGTGGGTTTCGGCCCATAAGTGACAACGGCTGGTCCGTGGTCCAGCACCTCTGCACTCTGACCGGCCAACCGAGTAGAGGAGGGGTAGTCACGTCTCTACCGTGGCTCTACGCCTCTGCATTCGGGAGACGGGACAGGGCTGGACCTCAGGCTGGCCCCAACCATCGGCTGTCCTGAAAATGATTTTCAATCAATCAATCAATCAATCAATCAATCAATCAATCAATCAATCAATCAATCAATCAATCAATCAATCAATCAATCAATCAATCAATCAATCAATCAATCAATCAATCAACAATCAATCAATCAACAATCAATCAATCAATCAATCAATCAATCAATCAATCAATCACTACTGATCTGCATTTAGGGCAATCGCCCAGGTGGCAAATTCCCTATCTCTTGTTTTCCTAGCCTTTCCTAAATGATTTCAAAAAATTTGGAAATTTATTGAACATCTCTATTGGAAAGTTATTCCAATCCCTATCTCCCCTTCCTATAAATGAATATTTGCCCTAATTTTTCCTCTTGAATTCCAACTTTATCTTCATTTTGTGATCTTTCCTACTTTTATAAACGCCACTCAAACTTATTCGTCTACTAATGTCATTCCACGCCATCTCTCCGCTGACAGCTCGGAACATACCACTTAGTCGAGCAGCTCTTCTTCTTTCTCTCAATTCTGCAATATTTTTGTAACGCTACTCTTTTGTCGGAAATCATCCAGAACAAATCGAGCTGATTTTCTTTGGATTTTTTCCAGTTCTTGAATCTGGTAATCCTGGGGAGGTTCCCATACACTGGAACCATACTCTAGTTGGGGTTTTACCAGTGACTTATATGCTCCCTCCTTTACATCCTTACTGCAACCCTTAAACACCCTCATAACCATGTGCAGAGATCTGTACCCTTTATTTACAATCTCATTTATGTGATTACCCCAATGAAGATCTTTCCTTATATTAACACCTAGATACTTACAATGATCATCAAAAAGAACTTTCACCCCACCAACGCAGTAATTAAAACTGAGAGGACTTTTCCTATTTGTGAAACTCACAACCTGACTTTTAACGCCGTTTATCATCATACCATTGCCTGCTGTCCATCTCACAACATTTTCGAGGTCACGTTGCAGTTGCTCACAATCTTGTAACTTATTTATTACTCTATAGAGAATAACATCATCCGAAAAAAGCCTTACGTCCGATTCCACTCCTTTACTCATATCATTTATATTCTTTTTTAATCTGTTTATTGTCCAGGGTTGGCTTTTCCCTCGGACTTAGCGAGGGATCCCACCTCTAACGCCTCAAGGGCAGTGTCCTGGAGCTTCAGACATCGGCTTGGGGGATACAACTGGGGAGAACGATCAGTACCTCGCCCAGGCGGCCTCACCTGCTATTCTGAACAGGGACCTTGGTGGAGGATAGGAAGATTGGAAGGGATAGACAAGGAAGAGGGAAGGAAGCGACCGTGGCCTTATGTTAGGTACCATCCCGGCATTTGCCTGGAGGAGAAGGGGGAAACCACGGAAAACCACTTTCAGGATGGCTGAGGTGGGAATCGAACCCACCTCTACTCAGTTGACCTCCCGAGGCTGAGTGGACCCCGTTCCAGCCCTCGTACCACTTTTCAAATTTCGTGGCAGAGCCGGGAATCGAACCCGGGCCTCCGGGGGTGGCAGCTAATCACACTAACCACTACACCACAGAGGCGGATATCATTTATATATATATGAAAATATAAAGGTCCGATAATACTGCCTTGAGGAATTCCCCCATTAATTATTACAGGGTCAGATAAAGCTTCACCTTCTCTAATACTCTGAGATCTATTTTCTAGAAATATAGCAACCCATTCAGTCACTCTTTTGTCTAGTCCAATTGCACTCATTTTTGCCAGTAGTCTTCCATGATCCACCCTATCAAATGCTTTAGACAGGTCAATCGCGATACAGTCCATTTGACCTCCTGAATCCAAGATATCTGCTATATCTTGCTGGAATCCTACAAGTTGAGCTTCAGTGGAATAACCTTTCCTAAAATCGAACTGCCTTCTATCGAACCAGTTATTAATTTCACAAACATGTCTAATATAATCAGAAAGAATGCCTTCCCAAAACTTATATACAATGCATGTCAAACTTACTGGCCTGTAATTTTCAGCTTTATGTCTATCATCCTTTCCTTTATACACAGGGGCTACTATAGCAACTCTCCATTCATCTGGTATAGCTCCTCCGACCAACAATAATCAAATAAGTACTTCAGATATGGTACTATATCCCAACCCATTGTGTTTAGTATATCCCCAGAAATCTGATCAATTCCAGCCGCTTTTCTAGTTTTCAACTTTTGTATCTTATTGTAAATGTCGTTGTTATCATATGCAAGTTTTAATACTTCTTTAGCCTTAGTCTCCTCCTCTGTCTGGACATTATCCTTGTAACCAACAATCTTTACATACTACTGACTGAATACTTCTGCCTTTTGAAGATCCTCACAATCACACTCCCCTTGTTCATTAATTAATCCTGGAATGTCCTTCTTGGTACCTGTTTCTGCCTTAAAATACCTATACATACCCTTCCATTTTTCACTGAAATTTGTATGACTGCCAATTATGCTTGCCATCATGTTATCCATAGCTGCCTTCTTTGCTAGATTCAATTTTCTGGTAAGTTTCTTCAATTTCTCCTTACTTCCACAGCCACTTCTAACTCTATTTCTTTCCAACCTGCACCTTCTTAGTCTCTTTATTTCTCTATTATAATAAGGTTGGTCTTTACCATTCCTTACCTCCCTTAAAGGTACAAACTTGTTTTCGCATTCTTCAACAATTTCTTTAAACCCATCCCAGATTCTGTTTACAATTTTATTTGTCGTTTTCCACCGATCATAGTTACTTTTTAGAAACTGCCTCATGCCTGCTTTATCAGCCATATGGTACTGCCTAATAGTCCTACTTTTAAGACCTTCCTTTCTATCACATTTATTTATAACCACGACAAAAACAGCTTCAAGATCACTAATGCCATCTATTACTCAGTGGTTTTCCGTGGTTTTCCATTCTCCTGCACAAAGGCGAATGGCGGGACTGTTCCTATTATAGGCCATGGCCGCCTACCCACTCACCTTCTCTGAGCATCTCCTTCATAGTAACAAATCTCCCGGCCTGAGAGACGGCGTCACCGTCTAAGAGGCCCGCCTCCCCCTTCAGGGAGGATTGAAAACATTTTAGCGGTAGTAATGCCCCGTTCAAAATAAGCTAATTCACTTCGCCTAGCCATGACTGGCATAGGCGGCGTTTACACTCACATTCGCAATGACAGATCACAGCCGATACAGGTCTGGGCACTTCCAAGTCGTCACGGTACGATCGCAACAACAACTATTACCTTTAAACAATTCTATCCCATGAATTTTGACATTCCAGGTCACGACTCACGATATGTCCAAGATGCCCACTCCTATCACATATCAACAGGTATTCTGATTCTCAGGACCACTTTCTAGGCAACTAAGCCGTTGCCCATGATTTGTGAACTAGGACGTGACTACAGTAACCCATACCACGAACTTAACACACATACATTCACTAGTACTATAATAATAATAATAATAATAATAATAATAATAATAATAATAATAATAATAATAATAATAATAATAATAACAGCTGAACAGATCCAACATCTCAAAACGATCATCAGATATTGTACACTAAGATCCAAGCAGTATGTGTCTGTCTTTGTGGACTTCAGGAAAGCGTACGACTCCATTGACCGGGAAGTCCTGCTAAACATCTGAAATGAATTTGGAGTTGATTTGAAACTGCTGGTATTAATTAGAGCCACCCTGACCGATACAAAATCCAAGGTGAAATTCCACGGATGTCTTTCGCATTCCTTTGACATCAAAACAGGAGTCCGACAAGGTGATGGGCTATCCCCGATACTCTTCAACTGTGTTCTTGAAAAGATCATCAGAACCTGGCGGGTGAGATTACAGGGAACCAACTACAGTCCATTGAGAATAGGAACCAAATCCAAGGGGATCGCAACAGACTGCTTAGCATTTGCCGATAATATTGCTTTTCTCTCAAACGACATAGAAACCGCTAGTGCTCAAGTTGAAATTTTAAAGTAAATTGCCGAACAAACTGGTTTGCAGATATAGTTTGAGAAAACAGAAGTAATGACTAACATCAAAGAGGCTCCACCAAAACTCCATACAAAATACGGGGACATCACTCGAGTAGACAAATTCAAACACCTGGGTGAGATCATAATGAAAAATGGACTGGACAAAGAAGCACTTCAGGAGCGAGTACGCAAACTGGAAATAGCCTACCAAACATCCCGCACAATCTACAACAAAAAATGCCTTTCCCAAAACACCAAGATACGTCACTATGAAACAGTTCTGAAGCCAGTAGTTCTATATGCAGCCGAAACCCTGTCTCTAAATGCCAACAAAGGACTCCTTAAAGAACTGGAGAAAAGAGAACGCAAAATTGTGAGAGGAATCTTGGGATCAAAGTACAGAAATGGAATCCATCAAAAGAGATCCAACAAGGAAGTCTATAGTAAAATAGAGAAAATTACCGACACAATCAGAAAAAGACGGGCACGATTTTCCGGTCATCTGAAAAGAATGGACGGAAGAAAGTTAACTAAAGAAATCTTTCACTTTTTTGATTCAAACCCCAAAACCACAATTCCCTGGTTTAGAAATACCAAAGAAGACCTGCAAATGCTACATATCTCAGCTGAAGACGCCCTTAACAGAGATCTCTTCCGCAAGAAAATATTGACTAACGGGCTAAACCGAGACGAGCAACCGAAGAGAAGACACGGTGCCCCTTGGACAGAGGAGCGTAAGCAGGCCCACTCACAAAGAATGAGGGAAATTTGGGCTCTAAAGAAGGACATGTTCAGTGTCAAATGCAACAAGACTTAACGTGGTCCTTGATGTCCCCAGCGAATTATATATATATGAAATAATAATAATAATAGCCATACTTCCCATTGGTAAAATATTTTGTTTGAAATATATTCTATATAGCAATTTGAACAAAGAAGCCTGACTGCTTTGTAAACTATAACCATTGAAGTTGGTGATCCTAATAATAATAATAATAATAACTTCATATTACCATTGCTACTCTGGTGCAGTCCTTGTTAGACAGAACTTCCAACAAGGGCGGGTGGACTCTGCCAGGAGTATAATACCGCGTATTAGTGTGGGGGAGTAGTGTTGTGTGTGAGGACAACACAACACAAATACCTCATTCCCGAGCCAAGGTAATTAAGCGTTCAGGACGAAATATCCGTCAATCTGACCGGGAATAAAACCCGAGGTCCAGAGAATCGAAGATCATGACACTGAATACTCAGACATGGAGTTGGTATTTTGTTTGGTATTATCTTTACGTCGCACCGACACAGTTAGGTCTTATTGCGACGATGGGACAGGAAAGGCCTAGGAATGGGAAGGAAGCGGCCGTGGCCTTAATTAAGGTACAGCCCCAGCACTTGCCTGGTGTGAAAATGGGAACCCACGAAAAACTATCTTCAGGGCTGCCGACAGTGGGGTTCGAACCCACTATCTCCCGTATGCGAGCTCACAGCTGCGCACTCCTAACCGCACGACCAACTCGCCCGGTGACATGGAGTTGGATCATGGCAGAAAGTGCCTTAGGTTATTAGTTTCATAATAGGAAATAATATTTATATTGAGGCAGAACACTCCAATAACAGTTACGTAAACTATAATACCATACGACATATTTTGCTATGACAGCGGTGATGAGAATATTGTGAGCAACTTAATGTGCTTGGTTGTTCGAGTTATTCAATCTGGTTTCCAAAGCCCAGGTATGGACACCTTTAAAACGAAATTATTGGAAACAGGAACAAGAGCTTCCCAACCCCCTTTGGAATATACTTTCATTTGAAAATGTGGTTGAACGTTAATTAAAGATGCATTGAACGTCGTTGTGCTGGCAGGTGCAACCATGAATGTGTCAGAACACAGCATAAATTTAATATACAGTAACTGCACGGAAATACTGTTAATATTTCACGTCTGTTGCCATCGATTGCAACGACACAAGTAACAGATTTTCCAACTTTGGACTCATAATAAAAATTCTATTGTTTTATTAAGTGGAGCAAGGATTTATTTAAAAGCTGATAATATGGGCATAGAGGCATGAAGATGAGCCGAAGAAAGGCCAAATACTTGCGCTTCACAGTAGAGGCAACTCACCGAACAGGCCTGAAACTAAACGGAGATTCCATCACGAAAGTAGATTGTAACCACGTGGGTTCAATGGTAGAAGAAAATGGCGACATAAAGAAGGAAGTGAGAAGCAGGATTCAAACCGGATGGAAGAGTTAGAGAAATATGGTGGGAGTCCTATGTGGTAAGAGAGTGGCATTTAAACTAAAGGGCAAAGTTTACAGAACGGTATCGAGTGAGATGGCCTTGAGGTTACGGGCGCGGAGCTGTGAGCTTTAATTCGGGAGGTAGTAGGTTCGAACCCCATTGTCGGCAGCCCTGAATATGTTTTTCCGTGGTTAGCCATTTTCACATCATGCAAATCATGGGGCTGAACCTTAATTAAGGCCACTGCCACTTCCTTCGCACTCCTATGCCTTTCCTATCCCATCATCGTCGTAAGACCTACCTGTGTCGGTGCGACGTAAAGCAGATTGCTTACAGAACGGTAGAAAGATTAGACATGGTGTATGCACTTGTAACCGTAAGTTGAATGGAAATAGCAGAGATGAAAATGCTCCCATGGATCTGCGGAATTATCAGGAAAGATAACTTGGGAGAAGTGGTGAGGGCACAGAAAGCGATCAGTTGGTTTGGGCCCGAAATTAGAAGGATTTAGTAGTATTTTGAAAGGAAGGCCATTCAGAAGGGTGTCCACGGTAATAGGAAGTGTGGACATACAACACATGTCAAATTGACTGGCCTGTAATTATTTGCATTATATTTAATAAACTTTCCTCTATATACTTGGGGTACTATAGCAACTCTCCATTAATTTGTTTTTTAATTATTTAATTGTATGGTGATTATAACAACAAATTCATAAGTCCAGGTCCATGTTTTTCAGCCACTCTACAGCACTTTCTGAAAGATGAAACAGGTCGCCGAGGCTTCCGGAGTAGCATGAAGAGGGCAGCGCAGGATGGCATGGTCCATGGCCTGCTCTCCTTCGCTGCATTCACACATTAGAGAATCCATCCAACCCCACTTATGGCGTAAGAAGTTGCAGCGTCCACGTCCAGTTGTCAGTCTGTTGAGGCGTTGCCTACGAGATATACAAAGACGGGACATAGTTACTAATTTGCCACTGAAAAGATGGCCCGACCGTGTTCACGGCTTGACCGCTAGAGGTTAGGTTTCTGTTCTGCTCTTGGCGGACTTTAACATTGTGATGTATGGAGTAATTGTTATGTGTTGATTTTATGCAATTTATTGTGCGTATTGTTTCTGTCGGTGAGTGTGCGTGAGGTTGAAAGGCACCTCTATGTACCTCTATGTACTTTGGATACAGCTGAAAACCAAGATAAATTGACGTTCCATAATTTTCCTTCGGAGTGCGGTTTAAGAGAGAAATGCAGACAAGCTATTTAGAGGCACGAGTATGTAGCTTGCAGTTTAATACATCAGATTTCAGTGTAAGCACATCAATCAAGCGAATTCTCCCCAACGAAGTTCCTTCTGTTTTTAGTGTATATCCTGTTCACAGCAGAAAATTGTCAAACGCAGGAAGGCTCCAGCTCCAAAAGATGACGTATTGCCATCAAAATTTAGTAAAATTTATGATTCAAATAAACGATGAACATACCATATCTTCAGCATATAACTGATCTACGTCAACCACAAACAAACAAGAAGTACGTACAAGAATCGTTTCTTTGTCAAAGAAAGGCTACGAGTATCTGTGTTAAATCTAAATATATATTGATGAGATTTCAAATGCCAGTTTACTGAAAACAGTCTTTATATTGAGAAGTAGGATACGGTAATGAAATCAGAAAAAAATCAAAAAAAGGTATCTGAACTTGACCAAAATGTAAACCGTATTGAAAATAAAGGTACAAATTATCATTTATGAGCTTTATTCCTGTTAGAACAAACTGCATCTTACCGGAAGAAAGAGTGAAATACGGAGAAACGACGCTAGAAATGTGCGTCCTCTGGCTTAGGAAAGCACCTACCGGCTACAGATTTGAGATCCTTGCACTGCCTAACTGTACCACATCAGAAGATGCTGAAAAATTATATAGGATTTTCTAATGGTGAAACGGGCATAACATCGCTCTCCAAACAGCGGCTTCAATACGAATGTCGCAACATCAGATTTGTGGAGGAAAAGGTAGGATAGCTGATAATTTATTAGATGGTGATTATACCCAAAGTTATTTATGACCTCAATCTCGATTAGTTTATCGGATACACGGGGGAAAAATTAGAGAAAACGGGAAGAAGTGACGAACTCGCTAATAGAATTCTCTGCTTCTTTCATGAATTACTTATTTCGTTTAAGCAAAGTGTAAGAAATACGTTGTAGAAGGTAAGTCATACAACTGCTCTTGGTCTATTTTTTAATTTCACATCTGTTTGGTGTCTTGTGAAATTGCTAGTTTTAATGAATTTTTATAGGTTTTCATACTGGAACGTGCTGCATGAGAGGGCAAGACCAAGGTCTGTCTATTGAGGTCAAGTCACGAATGCTACTTATGGAGCCGCCATATTGGGTCTTTTAGCGAGCGTAACCAAAGGCAAGTGTATTCGAATTTAGAGGATTTCTATACCGTACATTGAAATAAAAACAAAATACCAACTACTTTTCATAAATAATTTAATTGGACATCTACTGTTCATGTATATATAACTGTATAACACTTAAATTATATGAATACATTCACAGCTACAGCTATTTGAATAGGAAGATAATTAACAGAGCATGATTTTTTTCTTTGAGAAACAAGAATCAACAGAAAAGCTCATGTCGTACTCTTTTACTTCCTTACAACTTGGTCTTACTGTGTTTCTTATTAATATCATCTGTCAAATGCGTAATCTTATTGACAGAAACATTGAAATCTGTACAGTACCTGTGTCATATTATGATTACCGGTACATGAAATACTGAACTTGATGTACTGTACTTAAAGTACTAAAAGACAGTTGTAATAAATTACCTTCAGCGTTTTCTTTATTAAGAAAGTAATTACCGATACTGCGTTTCTAAAATGTTACCCCGGCATGTTGACAAACACTGAATGCCTCTTGAGTTGAGTGCATTAAATTATGTATGGTAACTGTTGTTATCCATTCATGTGGTATTTCTTTGTGTTCTAAGGAAAAAATACTCTGCACATATGCAACAAGAGTGATGTTCATAGCTACTCTTCACTAGTTTATTGATAACCCGTGCAGCTCTAGGGTGGGGGTAATAGAATAACACCCACGGTATTCCCTGCCTGTCATAAGAGGCGACTGAAAGGGGCGTCAGAAGCTCCTAACTAGGGAGCGTGGGTTGGCGACCACGGGGCTCTTAGATGAGTCCTAGTGATTATTGTTTTAAGAGGAAATACAACTGGGCAACCATCCTCTATAAACACTAACCAGAAAACAAATGCAAGGGGCGCAACACTTCGAAAAAAGAAGGTATCGGCAAAAGAATGATGAAGGCCACAAAGTGCGTGAAATGAAAAACTCCCTAGGCCTCGAATGCGCTAATGCCGCCGCGGTCGGAAAAGAACAAGTGTTGACCAGGGGAGGTCGTAGGGGCTAGAATAGATGAGAGCCTGACACAAGTAAGTGAAAGCAATGTCAATACTCAGCTAAGGGCCTTGCTGTCACAACCCAAAATAGATTTTCCCTGTGGGTGGGGGTAATAGAATAACACCCACGGTATTCCCTGCCTGTCATAAGAGGCGACTGAAAGGGGCGTCAGAAGCTCCTAACTAGGGAGCGTGGGTTGGCGACCACGGGGCTCTTAGATGAGTCCTAACATTCATGGAAATAATAATAATAATAATAATAATAATAATAATAATAATAATAATAATAATAATATTCTGTTCAAAGACAGATATCACGAGCCTGAGAACAAAATACGGTAAAATCGACCGGGTCTCGTACTTTAAATACCTCGGAGAATTCATCGAACCGACAGGCCTTGAGAAGATCTCACAGCAAAACCGTCTCCAAAAAGTCAAGAAGGCATTAGGGTTAGTTCAAGACATCTACAACAAAAAATGCATGTCAAGACAGACAAAAATTCGGCATTACAACACAGTCATAAAACCAACAGTCCTTTACGCAAGTGAAACATTGTCACTTAACAGTAAACAAGAATTAGAAGAAATAAAAAAGCAAGAGAGGAAGATCATCAGGAAAATCCTAGGAGCAAGATATACCCAAGATGGTTACAGGCTACAATCAATCAAAACAACAGAAAAAGTTTCAAACATTGAAATTGACATTAAGAAGAGACGAATGAAATTCTTTGGACACCTCACAAGATTACCAGAAAATCGACTGTCAAAAAGAATATTAAATTATGTTAGCTCACTTAAGAACTCAACACCTTGGCTGGATGAACTTCGAAAGGACCTCAAAAACGCAAACATATGTGCAACAGACATTTTAGAAAGAGACACCTTCAGACACAAAGTCAACAAGTGGGAAGTTACATCAGAGCAACCAAAGCAAAAACAGTGCAGACCGAAATGGTCGGAAGAACGTAAACAAGCCTTCTCAGAGAGAATGAAAGCCTATTGGAAGAACAAGAAGAACCCAAAGAAAGCTTGATTGAGTTGTTTGCTTAACGTCTTCCATTATTGGGAGAATACGCTAATAATAATAATAATAATAATAATAATAATAATACCGGGCGAGTTGGCCGTGCGCGTTGAGGTGCGCGGCTGTGAGCTTGCATCCGGGAGATAGTAGGTTCGAATCCCACTATCGGCAGCCCTGAAAATGGTTTTCCGTGGTTTCCCATTTTCACACCAGGCAAATGCTGGGGCTGTACCTTAATTAAGGCCACGGCCGCTTCCTTCCAACTCCTAGGCCTTTCCTATCCCATCGTCGCCATAAGACCTATCTGTGTCGGTGCGACGTAAAGCCCCTAGCAAAATAATAATAATAATAATAATAATAATAATAATAATAATAATAATAATAATAATAATAATAATAATAATGGTTAAAGAAATTAAAGCCATTGGTAGACACGATTCCATACGAAAAACAAAGTTCAGTCACTATTAAGTTGAATTAACCTAGGTTAGGCTATTTTAGGGATTACATTATATATTATGTTAGACTACGGTACTTTAAATTACAGTAATTGGTTAGTGAGAGTGAAGCGAGTATTGTGATCTTTAAGTATTTGTCCAGCCGCATATTGTACTCTAGAGAGCATAAGACTGCTATTAACAATTGTTGTAATGATTGCAATCTGGACACAAATTGCTGGTTTGAAGTGATAGGCCTATTGTTTGTTGTAACTGTAATTGATAAATGAACAGGAACAGGCATTTCAAATATCTGTGAAACATTTCCAAATTGCATGTAGGGTTAGAAAGATACTGTCTGTAGTTTACATGAAGAGGAATGGATTGAAATGGCTTTTAGTGCCGGGAGCGCCCGAAGACAAGTTCGACTCGCCAGGTGCAAGTCTTTTGATTTGATTCCTGTCGGCGACCTACGCGTCTTGATGAGAATGGAATGTTGATGAACATGACACATACACCCAGCCCCCGTGCCAGCGAAATTAACCATTTATGATTAAAATTCTTGACCTTGCCGGGAATCGAACCTGTGACCAAAGACCAGCACGTTAACCATTTAGCCAGGGAGCTGGGCACATGAAAAGGAAATTTTCATAAACATCAATACTACTATTACACATTACCTGTTACTTTTCTTGCTTGTTTTGAAAAACAATTCTCTTTCTCTGGGAGGTTTCCTATTATATGTCAAGGACTTGGGTGGATTAGGGACGTTGAAAATTGTTGGGATGGAATTTCACTTGAGTAGTTTCCGTCCATCTGCTCTCTTTAGTTCAAATTGCGATTCTTCAAAATGATGATAGAAGAAAATATATAATAAGACCTATAAATAAAAACATCGTTCATATAAACATATTATTATCCGGGAATAATACGAATGTATAACTGCACTAACCTCGCACAAGACAGAATTTTCTATAGGTTGCTATTTGTCACGCCTAGAGTTTTTTACCCACTGAGCTCTCCTTTGCTTATCTCTCGGGAAGAGAAACGCTCTAATTCCGTCAATTGTCTTATTTTGACAGTTTAGTGCGGCACAGTATCCCATTTTCCTTCAAAATACAAGTATTAACTCACATTATTACATCGGGCACGCCCACATAACAACGATATTTAAGACCCAATATGGCCGCCACCGCAAAGGATTGTGGTAGCGTGACCATACCTCTCTAGACAGACCTTGGGTGAGACAGCTCAGTAAAGAGAACTCTAGTGGCGCTTGTCGGAAGTATCTCGAGGCCGAGTCTAGTGTGCTGTATTTCTCGGCCTTATGTATCTCGTAGGCAACGGTTGTGGCGACACCATAGTTTTCTTGGGATGTCGAATCCCTTCAATTTCCGAATTGTATTTAGCTCATGATTATTAGTTCCAGATGTTGAATTTGAGCACTCATCACGCCAGCTATGGTTTAGATTAAAATTAACCCTCAAGAGTCGGCCGGCTAGTACACTTGCTGGTCTCCTAGATCGAAATCGTTGTGGCGATAGGTAACAAAATCCCTGGTGAGCTGGTAATGAGGGAGATGACCAGATCTTCTTTGCTCCTCTCAGCAGAGCTTCCTTTCTCCTCAGGTGGGGCGGTGGAGTATGCTTAAGTACGGGTAACAAGTGGCGAGGTGTTGACTTTACAGTACCAGTTATGCGGCGCATGGTATCATTCAGCTTAGTATTCACTTTATGAACATGTGCACTTTCCAGCTATACCGGGGCACAGTATTGCGCGGCAGAGCAGACAAGATTGATAGCAGTTAATCGTAAGTAGTCAGCCGAGTCTCCCCAGGAACTGCCACAAATCTTGCTCGGGATGTAATTCCTTGTAACGATTTTGTGAGAGAGCTTGGTGAGATGTTCTTTGTTGCTCAGAGTTCTGTTCAGGGTAACTCCTAGATATTTCTGGAACGGTTTGTACTTTAGTTTTTCACCAAGGAATAAAACAGGTGGCTCATAGTTCGCGAGTCGGTTGCTGAGATGTATACATGAAACCTTGGTCTTAGAAGCACTTGGGATCAATCGCCAAGACTTGAAGAATGTTGCCATTCTGCCCAAGTCTGCTGAAAGAATGCCTTCTCCATCCTCAAAATTTTTGTTTTGAGCTACCAGGGCAATTTCGTCTGCATAGATGAACTTAGTAGCCGTGGTGGATGGTAAGTCATGGATATATATGTTGAAGAGAACTGGGACCAATACTGATCTCTGTGGCAGACCGTTATTTATACTACAAACTCTCTCTCACAGAGCATGTTGGAAATTAGGTTTGCAATTTCAAACCAGGTATTTACTTCCAGCACTTTAATAATTAGTCTATGTCGCCAGATAGTGTCATATGCACTTGCCAATTTAACTTCTTTTGGAATATTGCCTCAATGTGAGTGGTAAGAGCCAAAACGTGATCAGTAGAGCAACGATTTCTTCTGAAATCAGCTTGTTCTGGAGAGATTACAGCTTTATTGAATGGTGCTATTCTAGTGAGGAGGACTCGGTCCAAGAGTTATAAATGTAACTAAGAAGTGCTGTTGGACGGTGGTTTCCAGGTCTCTGCTCCGACTTTCCAGGCTTATGAAGGGCGATCACCTTTGCCCGTTTGAACTGTTCTGGCAGGTTGTTAGTCTGAAGGATGTAAGTGAAAAGAGAAGTGATCCACTTTATGCTATGTGGATCCATAATTCGAATGAATTCGTTGTAGATATTGTCTGGGCCAGCAGCCTTACCGGCTTCCAGCATTTTGATACCAGCTTCAACTTCCTGAATAGATAATGGCTTAGATAGTTTGTCATTCTTCTGTGTTCCATGTTTGAGATCGGTGAGTGTTCGTATGACATTTATCTCTCTTGGTTCGAGTGACTTCAAGCATTCAATTTCCAATGGCATCTGGGCTCACGTTAGGGCACTGCTTTTAAAAATAATGTTTTCCAGTAAGTCGATTTAAGACTCTCCAAGCTTTTCTGTTCTATTTGGCAAAGTCCATGTCTTTCACTGTTGCACTGTCCCACTTTTCTCTCCTATTTTTGTCTAATGGCCGTAGGAGCTGTGAACCTACTTCATGGCTGCCTGTTGTTTGATATTCTTCATACAGAGCCTCACTTTCTGGATTCTGACGGGGCACATAATATTTTCTGAAACCTCTAGGAATGTTCGATTTGGCAGCTGAAATGACTAAGATTACGAAGTCATCACAGTCACTGGCAGATGGTTCTATATTTATATCAGACAGTTTTTGATCAAGATTTTTGGAGAATTTATCGCGGTTTGCATATAAAAATTCCACCTGGATAAAGATACTGAGGTCACCAGTGGTATCTTCATACCTGCTTCCAGTAGGACTGGTCAATGCTGGATGTTTGGAAAACTCGACAATATTGTACTTGTAATACAGGGAGGTTGATCAGAGTAATCTTTGGACAGAAATGTTAGGTCGGGGTTGTAGTCCCTTCTCCAGCGAACAGAATGGAAAATGCTCTTGCCTTTCGCTTCAATAACTAGGTGCAAATCGGATATTTCAGCCCACTGAGTTAATGTCTCACCATCGTCATCAACTGCGTCATATCGCCAGTTAGTATGATGGCTGTTAAAATCTCCAGTGTAAATGTAGGGATGGCTGAAGGTTGGCAAAATGCTAGGAGGCTTATACACGTTAACAACTGTTAGGTTATTAACGTGTATTACTATTGTACCCGATGCATTTACTGGACGTATTCAAAATGGCGCATACGGAAGGTAGAGGCCAGCCAAGGCAAAGAAATATATGACAAGATATCGATATTGATGTATGCTAGGAGGCCTTGACTAATTAAAACCTACCACTATGAAGGCGGTGTACAATGGTGCAGAATCGATAGAATTGTTTTTAAAAAAATAAGAAGGATAAACAGATTATTACTAAAACTGACTTGAAAAATTGACGTGGTGAGAACAAGACGTTCTGAACTTCGCACTCTAAGATAAGCAATATTAGCAACATTTTGCGAGAAGTATTACGCTGAAAACAAGGAAATTCTGAGCGAATCGTGTAGATAAGCGTTAAATTACTGGAAAGAGCAAGTAAAATCTTGAAGCTTAAAATAATACGTCCAGTTACTCAGACGCAAAGCCGTTTGAAAAAAGGAACTTGATTGAGACGAAAGAGCTCGAGATTAAGCCACTCTGAGTGAAAATAATTACTAGAAAAACAAAATAAGGAAGCAATCATCATAAAATATATATTCTACGCAGAGCTATGATGAGCTTATATTTTTCAGAGTCATCGCATTTTCTCTACTGTCTTGCTGAGCAGATGATGGCTTGCTAAATCGGCATAGACCAACCTGGAGGGAGATGTCGTCCTGGCCGTTAAAACCACCCGACCCGTGCGGAGGAGATCATTCTACCTGACATCCCACTGGTGGAATTTCTGCCCAGTTCCTGACCCAAGGACTACGACCGCACCGAGAAGCAACTAAGGCCCGAGATATTGAATGGCGAGCTAAGTAATAGTATTAAGTAATATAATTTCTTATGTGGAGTATTACCAGTATATACAGTAGATCTGAATAGCCTAAGCATGTGATAATTAAGTGTGCTTATGAGTATAAGAAAGTGCAATGTGAAATACTTAAGTTGACATCTCGTTATGAGGTGATAGCGTGTTACTACATTATTTTATCCAAGGATGAAGGAATACCATTTAAAAATACGACATAGTGCAACAGCTATTTTCAAGGAATCCCGGTTAGTTAGGAAGGTCCATGCGTGATGTAGTAATAGTCGAACCCGGTTACGTCACAGAGGGACGCACGTTAAATTGATTAAGACTAGTTACCATATTCTTTGCTGTATGATTTTATTGAAAGGAAAGATATTGAATTTGGGGTTATATACGGAATTGCAAGATTAAGAAATGCGTTCTGAGGAACGAATTCTGCGCTATTCATGGGATACATATGATTGTATAATTAAGTATTGGAGGCTAAACGCGCTAGTTGTGAATGCTAAATGTGTTAAATAAGAATTGAATTGGAGGTTAATGGTGAGATAATAGAAGTGTGTATAATATTTGAAATGATATATTGCGCAGAGTAATAGGAAGGAAAGCGTATTTGATATGTTTAATATGTGATGTTGGAGCACATGCAGTGCCATTACAGAATATAAGTATGCCCCAGCGAGGAACTACAGCAAGGCACGAACTGTAATATTATATATATTTTAATGATGTGTGAAAGTGGTTTGACAGGAATAACAACCGGTGATGAATAAATGAATACATGGTTATGTCATATACTGAATGAATGGATATTGCATGGCAGAATAAGCGTGTATGCAAGTAGTAACGTAATGTAGTATTGAAATATCTTTGTGATGGCATTAGCACACATATATATGGTAAATGCTTACTGGCTGTATGTATATTGAGTTGGTATACGATACATAAGAAATTATTTAGCTAGAATAGGGAATTTAATTGACATTTACGCAGGATATCATCGATGTTTTGTTATTACGGAATATTATTAGAGCGAATACTTAGTTAGGAGCCGTAATTTAAATGGCAATAGGACCGAGGAACTTAGTGCGTCATTCAATATTTCATTTTCTTCGCGCTAACCAGCACCAACGAACTCAGATACTCAGATACTCAGATACTCAGATACTCAGATACTCAGATACTCAGATACTTCTCAATATTATAGGTCACTGATATTTGTATTCAGGACATATTATTCAAATTCAATTCTTTTTCGTAGAGATTTAAACAACGTGATGGGTGTATTTTTAATGAACTATATAATCATACCGTGATTGATGGAATAATTTATTGGAATAATGAATTTCGACCGTCGCCAAAGGACTGTGATATAACATATTTAAGTAACCATATGTAATTTTTAGAAAGGAAGATAATTCATTTCAGGAATACGTTACTCAATGTATTCAGATGAAAGCTTAGTTTAGGGAATAGGCAGCGCTGACCTAACATATTTGATTCATTGATTGAAATATTAATTTATTAAGTTGATAATTGAAGATTATAAGTCATACTTGATTTTAACCATTTCTCTTGCGAAACTTGATAATTTAATAAATGTGTTTCTTGATTAGTTTCTTATATAATGAAGTGAGTTTTCATTTATATTGGTAGTTAATAGTTTTATTTAGTATGTAAGGTGCTCGTTGTGCGAATATATATATTTTTTATTTCTAAATGGATGACTAAAATTTGCGTTTACGAAACAACTACTGAGCATTGGATATCGTTACTTTCTCTACACCGCGCATTGCATCGTTATTTTCTCTGAGCTGCTCATGGCACCGGTATTTCTCCTCGGACACACGTAAAACCAAACATAGAAAAATTAACCATTTTTCTGGAGGCAAGGATACCCTGAGATGTATTTAACTGACTAGTTGGGAATTACTGTGGTTACCCTGACCCGTAGGGTGCAGTAATTTTTGGCCCCCAACAGTGGAGCAAAATAAGGAGGAAGATGCCGTGCGAAATGAGGAAAAGTCATGGGGCGCTTGAAGAGAAAGACACCGCGGGATCGAATAATTAATTGAGAATCAGACCCGAGAGAATAACCTGATAGCTTACTGCTGAACCAACATGGAGGTCAAAAGAGAATGATATTGCGGAACGTTGTGGGAAGCAAAGGAACCCAACGTGCAGTTGGTGAAAGAAATACTTGGAGATTTCTTAAGAAAATAGGCTCAGAGGAGAAACTGATAATTAAATATTGAGAGAATGATGTGTAAACATAAATATTTTCCAGAGGTAGATTGTTAGATGGAGTGATTGGAGGATATTTTACCATTTTTGTTGAAATAATTGTAGGTCTTCATATTTCATTTTATTTTAAAAATATGATTGAATTTGCTCTTGATATTTGAATTAATAGTTAGTATATAAGTAAATGATGAATACCACATGGTGGATAACCATTTTTCTTTTTTGGGAAACTATTTCTGAAATGAATTCAAAGGAAAATGATCTGAGTTCGTTGGGAGGTTGCTTATATTTTAACGGGTAGGATGATGTCGATCTTCAGGAAGGTCTATATTTCAAATAATTTTGAGAAACTAAGTGAATATTTAGTATATAAGACTTGATTGCTAGTTTTAAGGATATTTTAGATTTAGAAATTGAATATTTCACATATTTATTGACACTGTGTGACATTAGAGTATTTGAAAAGTTAAAGTTGGTTAGGAAATTAAGGCATTATTCGAAATTTAACTGAAATTGACGAAAAAAATGGCAACTCAGGGAAGAGTGCAAACCAGAAGGGAACAAGAAGAAGAATTGAAAAGAGCACAGGAAAAACATGAAGGAATGCCGTTATGGTTTCTAGAATATATGAAGAAACAGGAGGAGAAAGAAAAGAAACAAGAAGAAGAGAGACAGAAAGAAAAACAAGAACGTGAAGAGAAAGAAAAGAAACAGGAGGAGAAAGAAAAGAAACGAGAAGAAGAGAGACAGAAAGAAAAACAAGAACGAGAGGAAGAAAAGAAGAAAGAAAAACAAGAACGTGAGGAGAAAGAAAGGAAACAGGAAGAAGAGAAGAATAGGAGACGGGCAGAGAAAGAACAGAAGCAACGTGAAGAAAGAAGGAAAGAACAGGAAGAACAACGAGAAGAAAGGAAAAAGGAGCAACAAGAGTTCTTAAAGGAGTTCCGGAGAGAACAAGAAGAGAAACAGGAAGAATGGCAACAAAAGCAACGTGAAGAATGGAGGAAAGAACAGGAAGAACAACGAGAAGAGAGGAAAAAGGAACTGGAGCAAATAAAGGAAGACAACACAAGAACTCGATTGGAAATACAGAATAAGCTAGATGAAATGACTCAGAGTATGGAGAATGGAAACAAGCAGATACACGAAGAAATGGACAGAATTAAAGGACAGGTTACAGAGAACCAGGAAATCATCAAGAAGTTGAAGGATGAGGAGATTAGCAAACTGACCAGCGATCTCCGAGAACTAAAAATCGGTAATGAGAAGAAATGGGACGAATTAAGTGAAATAACAAGCGGCATGGAAGGATTGAAGATCAGACATCAAGAATTAGAGGAGAAATTCGATCAGGCAGCTGGCACAGTGGCCGGAAAAATTAATGAATTAAAAGAGAAGATCGAGAGCGATAAGAATGAGGCGGACCAGAAGATGGAGAGAACAGAAGAGGAGTTAAGGCAGATTAGAAAGGAGATGCAAGAAATTAAGATTGAAAACCAGACAACGAAATTCGTTATTTCGAATTGTAATGAACGGCAAAAAGCGATAGAAATTCAGATTAATGAAAGGGAGACTACACCATCAAGAACACTGGATCCAAGTAGGCAGAGCATAGATTTGGTAAATGGAAGCAGCCAAAATGAAAGCCCAACCATAATAAATGTCATAAAAACTTACGACGACCGCCCAAAGCATTTTGATAACACATCAAAAATCTCGCCCAAGCAATTTCTCAGAGATATGGAGGAACATTTTCGCGAAGGTAGAATTCAAGAGGATAAGAAGCTGCGCGTGATAGAAAAACATCTAGACGGAAACCCGAACATCTGGTTTCAAGCTTTTAAATATACTTTCCACAGCTATGAGGAATTTAAAGCAGCGTTCCTAAGAAAATTTTGGAGTCCAGAAATTCAACAACAATTAAGAATCGAACTCTACGCAAGAAAGTTTTCGTTAACAGGACAAACCCGATTCAGTGATTACTTCTCATTTCAATTTCACAGGTTTCAGGACTTAGACTCAGCTCCAAGCGAGCTAGAGGCCATAAAAACTATTCAAAGGCAATTCCCACCGGAGGTGCAGAGGTTATTAGCAGCCTCAGATGTCGAAACCGCAGTCGATATGGAAAGGTAGCTCAGACAGATCGATATGACATCCTCGTACCCATTGAATAGAAATATACGGAATACGGCCCAAGAAGAAGTAATAAATACCATCAGTCCCGAGGAAACAAACCATAGGGAAAGTTATAAGTCAAAGAACAGACCAGAGGACCATGATGAACACAAAGAGAAGGGCAGAAAGAGATGTTGTTGCCAATGCAGTGGAAATTCTAATGGGCAATGTGGACAAAATAATAATAGACACAACCCATATTATGCAAATGATTCAAGGTTTCGAGGCAACAGGAACCAACAACGTTTCAGAAACAGATCATGGTTTAATAACCGGAAAGGTCAGAACAGTTATCGCAGGAATGAAGAAAATCGTAGATACATACAACAACTGCGAGAAGAAAGACGAAATAAGAACAGATGGGAAGAAGCAATAAAAGACAAAGACATAAATGGAGACATCGAGGGAGCGGAGAGCCTCGAATTACAATCGTATAAACGAAGGAAAGCTGAAGAAGGGAGACTCAACCCAAACACTCCTGAATTCATAGGAAATTCGGAGCCACCTGGAAAAAAAAACTCCGATTTCCAATTGAAAAGTGAGGAGACATCAAGTAGCAAAAGAAATGGAAAAATTGACAAAATTCGTAGTTGGATAATTGCGCAAGTAGACCACTGGGATATTCGACCTGATGACCTGCTTGACGAAAATAATCATGGCAAAGAGAGAACAAAATTTAGCTTACCCGTAATCATAGTAACAGTGGCCGACATAAAGTTGCATTGCTTGGTGGACTCTGGAGCAAGTATCAGTGTAATGGCATCGACTTTTTTCCAAGAACTTGCTAAAAGAATCGACATACCGACAATCCCAGTATCAGGAGTTAAAATAAGAGGAATAATCCCAGATAAATCTGTTGATTGCAAGCTGCAAGCATACGCTACAGTCATGATAGGAAGACACAGATTTGAGCATCCATTCATGATCATGAAGAGGATAAAGTATAATATCATCTTTGGTATAGACTTCATGGTAACGACACGGATGACCATTGATATGGAAAGACGAGAAGTCCGGTTCCCAGTAACAGAAAATGGTGGAATGAAGTCTATAGAAACCATACAACTCAATAATCTTACAGACGAAAATGAACACTTGAAGATTATGGTGAAGGAAATTGATCCTGAGATCATGGAAGGCCAAGATCAAAAGAATGACGTGTATGAACAAGAGATAGATTTAGGATTAATTGAAAGGCTCGAAGAAATAATGGCTATCGAAGAGGAGGAGGAAGAGAAAACCGAAATTTGGAAAACTATGACCGAAGCCACAATATCATCCACAGAAAAGCGGAAAATCTATGAAATTTTGAAGAGATATATCGAAGTTTTCGACAATAAACCGGGTCAAATACCCAACTTTAAATACAAAATATTAGTCAATGACTGGACACCATATAAAGGAAAACTATACGATGTACCAGAAAGGTATTTAACAGAAGTAAGAAAAATTATTCAGGAAATGATGGCTGACGGTATAATAGTAAAGACAACCACACCGTATTTGAACCCGCTGGTAATAGTAAAGAAAAGCAACGGAAAACTCAGGCCGTGCGTGGATGCTAGGGTCCTCAATGAGCGACTTATTCCAGAGTACAATAAGGTCCCAAGGATTAAGGATATAATAAAAAAATTTAGAGGTCTGCAGTACTTTTCGAGCTTAGACTGCACATCGTCCTTCCATCACATTGTACTGGAGGAAAAGTCAAGGATACTGACAGGATTTATGTTTGATAACCAAACGTACGCCTACTGCAGGTTGCCTTTTGGGTTGAAAAACAGTTCTGCTGTTTTGATAAGGGCCTTAGATAAGAACCTAACCGATGAAGTAAAAGGATTTGTCAACTGTTATGTCGATGATCTAGTATTTGGCAGTACAACTTTCGAAGAACACTGTGAAAAATTAGAAAAATTGCTGAATAACCTGCAGAAAACCGGATTTAAAATTAACCTAGCAAAGTCAAAATTCTGCCAAAACCAAGTGCTTTTCCTTGGACATATAATAGACGGCGAAGGAGTTAAGCCAAACCCAGTAAAAATCAAAGCAATTTGTGATTTCCCACGTCCTTCTAAAGTGAAACACATAAGACAATTCCTAGGTATGACTGGATTCTTTTCAGACCACTGTAGTGGTTATACAGAAATAGCTGCACCGCTCCAGGAACTCTTAAAGGCGAATAACCGTTGGAAATGGGACGAGGAAGCCGAAAACGCGTTCATAAAAATGAAAGAATTGCTTAGGCAAAGCATCAAACTAGGGTACCCTGATTTTGAGAAAGATTTTATTGTCCAGGCAGATGCGTCAAATATTGGTGTTGGAGCATGTTTATACCAAGAGGAAAAAGAGAGTAAGAGACGGACATACTTAGCCTTTACGAGCAGGAAACTGCGAAAGCACGAGCTACATTATACAACGACTGAGCTCGAACTCCTTGCCATAATACATGCACTACAGCAATGGAGACGAATTATTTATGGGTATCCCGTGATCATCAGAACGGATCATAAGGCATTAACCTTTGGGTTAAAAGCAATGATGACCAGCGAAAGAGTAACTAGGTGGATGCTTTACACACAGCAATTTAATCTAAAAATTGAACACTGCAGCGGGAAAGAAAATATATTAGCTGATGCATTAAGCAGAAATCCAGCAGACCATGAGGAGAATGTTTTACAATTAACGCTAGATAGTCAAGACCAGGAATTGCTATCAAAACTAGAAAACCTTGCTGAATACCAGAAAATGGATGAAAAATTAAAGATCATAATTGACAAGTTGATGGCTGATGAGAGGGAACCGTTAATAGAAGACAAATATGAGATGTTGAGCGGCTTATTAACGAAAGTCATAGATAAGACCACAAACAAGAAAAGAATAATAGTACCACAAACACTGCAATGTGAATTAATTTGGCACGTGCATAAAGTAACAGGACATGCAGGAATTGATAAAGTCATTGCAACACTATCAGAGAAGTTCACATGGATAGGGTTAAGGAAGTCAGTCAGAAGCACAATTAAGACCTGTGATATTTGTCAGCGGGTCAAACACAACAATTTTATCACTAGTAACCAACCTATCACCATACTGCCATCTAAAGTAAGAGAAATATATGCAATCGATATTTTTGGAAAATTACCGACAGCCAAAAAGGGAAACAAATACATATTGGTAGTAATTGACATCTTTTCGAAATACATATCTCTACAGCCAATACAACGGGCAAATACGAAGCAAGTTCTACACAGATTAGTGGAGAAGGTATTTCCTAAAATGGGCAAGCCCGAAAGGATATTGTCAGATAGGGGAACACAATTCACATCTATGCTGTTCCGAGAAAGAATGAAAAATATGGGCATAAAACACACATTATGTTCAGTTCGACACCCATCTGCAAATCCAGTGGAGCGATACATGAAAGAAATAGCAAAATTCTGTAGGATATACTGCAATCATTGTCATTGGAAATGGATTGATATAATAGAGACGATAGAAGAATGCCTAAATAACACCATAAATGAATCAACTGCTCAAGTCCCAAACTTGGTACATCACAATAAAGAATCACGAAGAACATGGGACAATATATTAAACATATCACTTGAACAGAAACCAGACATCCAGCAGATCAATAAAATGGTCCAAGAGAGGCTAAAACAACAGTCTGAGAAGAGACTAAGAAGGTTACGAAAGACAAGATTTCGCGCACCATTCAAGAAAAACGATCTCGTTTTAATTAAGAAGGCACCAGTAACGAACGCACCAGCTAAAATATGCGCTAAGTTCAACCATTTATATGAAGGACCGTATAGAATTGAACATGCTTATGGAAATAACGCATATCTTATTACAAGCATGGATGGAAAATACAAAAACGTGCACAATGCGTGTAATATGAAGTTATATTTCCCAGAAAATAAGGCTGGAGAAACGATAATATAAGTCCCACAGAAGTACAAACCAAGTCTAGAGTAAACATATTTGTGAGTCAGCTGATATGCAAAGAGAAAGGCTTATAGAAGTTAAAAAACATCAATCATAATAACAGAATAATCGATACGATTCCATAGAGAAATAAAATCCAGTAATCGATCAAAGAACCATGGAGAAATACCAGAAATGCATCGTCACATTTGTCAATCATAATTCAAGAGAATAAATATCGCAAGCAATATATTTAATCTGTACTGGGGGAATAAAATGTACCCGATGCATTTACTGGACGTATTCAAAATGGCGCATACGGAAGGTAGAGGCCAGCCAAGGCAAAGAAATATATGACAAGATATCGATATTGATGTATGCTAGGAGGCCTTGACTAATTAAAACCTACCACTATGAAGGCGGTGTACAATGGTGCAGAATCGATAGAATTGTTTTTAAAAAAATAAGAAGGATAAACAGATTATTACTAAAACTGACTTGAAAAATTGACGTGGTGAGAACAAGACGTTCTGAACTTCGCACTCTAAGATAAGCAATATTAGCAACATTTTGCGAGAAGTATTACGCTGAAAACAAGGAAATTCTGAGCGAATCGTGTAGATAAGCGTTAAATTACTGGAAAGAGCAAGTAAAATCTTGAAGCTTAAAATAATACGTCCAGTTACTCAGACGCAAAGCCGTTTGAAAAAAGGAACTTGATTGAGACGAAAGAGCTCGAGATTAAGCCACTCTGAGTGAAAATAATTACTAGAAAAACAAAATAAGGAAGCAATCATCATAAAATATATATTCTACGCAGAGCTATGATGAGCTTATATTTTTCAGAGTCATCGCATTTTCTCTACTGTCTTGCTGAGCAGATGATGGCTTGCTAAATCGGCATAGACCAACCTGGAGGGAGATGTCGTCCTGGCCGTTAAAACCACCCGACCCGTGCGGAGGAGATCATTCTACCTGACATCCCACTGGTGGAATTTCTGCCCAGTTCCTGACCCAAGGACTACGACCGCACCGAGAAGCAACTAAGGCCCGAGATATTGAATGGCGAGCTAAGTAATAGTATTAAGTAATATAATTTCTTATGTGGAGTATTACCAGTATATACAGTAGATCTGAATAGCCTAAGCATGTGATAATTAAGTGTGCTTATGAGTATAAGAAAGTGCAATGTGAAATACTTAAGTTGACATCTCGTTATGAGGTGATAGCGTGTTACTACATTATTTTATCCAAGGATGAAGGAATACCATTTAAAAATACGACATAGTGCAACAGCTATTTTCAAGGAATCCCGGTTAGTTAGGAAGGTCCATGCGTGATGTAGTAATAGTCGAACCCGGTTACGTCACAGAGGGACGCACGTTAAATTGATTAAGACTAGTTACCATATTCTTTGCTGTATGATTTTATTGAAAGGAAAGATATTGAATTTGGGGTTATATACGGAATTGCAAGATTAAGAAATGCGTTCTGAGGAACGAATTCTGCGCTATTCATGGGATACATATGATTGTATAATTAAGTATTGGAGGCTAAACGCGCTAGTTGTGAATGCTAAATGTGTTAAATAAGAATTGAATTGGAGGTTAATGGTGAGATAATAGAAGTGTGTATAATATTTGAAATGATATATTGCGCAGAGTAATAGGAAGGAAAGCGTATTTGATATGTTTAATATGTGATGTTGGAGCACATGCAGTGCCATTACAGAATATAAGTATGCCCCAGCGAGGAACTACAGCAAGGCACGAACTGTAATATTATATATATTTTAATGATGTGTGAAAGTGGTTTGACAGGAATAACAACCGGTGATGAATAAATGAATACATGGTTATGTCATATACTGAATGAATGGATATTGCATGGCAGAATAAGCGTGTATGCAAGTAGTAACGTAATGTAGTATTGAAATATCTTTGTGATGGCATTAGCACACATATATATGGTAAATGCTTACTGGCTGTATGTATATTGAGTTGGTATACGATACATAAGAAATTATTTAGCTAGAATAGGGAATTTAATTGACATTTACGCAGGATATCATCGATGTTTTGTTATTACGGAATATTATTAGAGCGAATACTTAGTTAGGAGCCGTAATTTAAATGGCAATAGGACCGAGGAACTTAGTGCGTCATTCAATATTTCATTTTCTTCGCGCTAACCAGCACCAACGAACTCAGATACTCAGATACTCAGATACTCAGATACTCAGATACTCAGATACTCAGATACTTCTCAATATTATAGGTCACTGATATTTGTATTCAGGACATATTATTCAAATTCAATTCTTTTTCGTAGAGATTTAAACAACGTGATGGGTGTATTTTTAATGAACTATATAATCATACCGTGATTGATGGAATAATTTATTGGAATAATGAATTTCGACCGTCGCCAAAGGACTGTGATATAACATATTTAAGTAACCATATGTAATTTTTAGAAAGGAAGATAATTCATTTCAGGAATACGTTACTCAATGTATTCAGATGAAAGCTTAGTTTAGGGAATAGGCAGCGCTGACCTAACATATTTGATTCATTGATTGAAATATTAATTTATTAAGTTGATAATTGAAGATTATAAGTCATACTTGATTTTAACCATTTCTCTTGCGAAACTTGATAATTTAATAAATGTGTTTCTTGATTAGTTTCTTATATAATGAAGTGAGTTTTCATTTATATTGGTAGTTAATAGTTTTATTTAGTATGTAAGGTGCTCGTTGTGCGAATATATATATTTTTTATTTCTAAATGGATGACTAAAATTTGCGTTTACGAAACAACTACTGAGCATTGGATATCGTTACTTTCTCTACACCGCGCATTGCATCGTTATTTTCTCTGAGCTGCTCATGGCACCGGTATTTCTCCTCGGACACACGTAAAACCAAACATAGAAAAATTAACCATTTTTCTGGAGGCAAGGATACCCTGAGATGTATTTAACTGACTAGTTGGGAATTACTGTGGTTACCCTGACCCGTAGGGTGCACTATAGAGAAAATGAGATCCTTGACATTTGACTCAACAACTTGAACTCTTGTAAGACTGGATTTGGCTTAGGTGGCAATTGCATACTGCTGATGGTGTATAGCGTCGACTAGGGTATAACCCAATATTCGCCCTCTTCTATCAAAGTCCTGTTCATCGCTGGTTTTGCGTCTCCTGAATGTTGACGATATCAATGTCGAAGTTGTTCAGCTGTTTTAAGATATTAACACTTGGGAAAACTAAAGCCTTCAATATTTAGTTGGAAAAAACGGACTAAAGGTCCGATGTCTATTTATGAGTGGTTCTGAAAAGAACCGTTATTTCCAAATATTTGAGACATATCGTTCAATTGTATCACCTTATGTCGCTGCTGCTCGCTTAGCACCAACCAGGGGACACGTACAGGGCAATCAATATGTAAAATCCTGCGGACATGAGCAAAGGACATCCCCCATTCATATGGTAAAGCTCCCTCATGCAAACAGATACATATTTGAGATACTGTACTATATCCTAACCAGTCTCGTTTAGTATATTCCTAGAAGTTATCAATCCCAGCCGCTTTTCTAGCTTTCAAATCTTGTATCGTTTAGTAAATTTCTTTGTTGTAAAGTGTTAATGTCCTGATGTCCGACACCATGGCTAAATAGTTAGCGTGCTAACCTTTGGTCACAGGGGTCCCGGGTTCGATTCCCGGCAGGGTCAGGAATTTTAACATCATTGGTTAGTTTCACTGGCACAGGGGCTGTCTGTATGTGTTGTCTTCATCATAATTACAAGAATACCAAAAGGACTTGACCTACCTCGCAAAACCTGGACAACCGTCAATCGTATCAAGACAGGCCATGGAAAGTGCGCTGACTTCCTCTATAAATGGTACAAACTTCCCTCCCCGGAATGTAGCTGCGGTGTCCCTAAGCAAACAGTTCGTCATATAGTGGAACAGTGCCCCCTGAGTGCTTATCAGGGTAACCCAAAATACTTTATTGACCCAAATCCTTCTTGTATAGACTATTTGCAGAGCTTGATAGTGACATTGTAACATACTTAGTGTATTGTGTATTTAATTTGTGATTGTGTGTTTTTATTTTTAATGTCATACGCTAAATAATAAAATCATCATTTAATCCTCATTACTATGCGCAGGTCACCTGCGGGAGTTAAATCGAAAGATCTGAACCTGGCTAGCCGAATATGTCTTCGGACGCCACAGACGCTAAAAGCCATACGCCATTTCCATTTCAACGTCCGGATAGGAAAAATAATATGTTAGGGCTCTCATCCACTATTAGCAAACCGATTTTAACAGGGTAGTTCCATTTAATGTTTCAAGCACAGAGTAAGTAACCAGTTGCGTTTTCTGATATATTATGGAATGCTATTTTGAGAACAGTGGTGAAAATTATAAATATACCACAGACAACTTAAATCAGGCGTAGTTTACACTATTTTTAATAATTCAATTTTGGGTGGTGTATTTAATATTTGGATAAAGTTAAAGGCCTCTCTAAAGAACCAGAGAAACAAGGAAATGCCATTTGGTCCTTGTTTCAATGACGGTGAAATCCTGACATTCACCTCCCCGCGGTAGAGAGGGGGCAACGACTGCATATAAAAATAATATTTTATATGCAGGCGGCTAACGAATGAAGGGATCGATTATCTCCCGGTATGAGGAGATCCTCTATACTAAGTGCCAACAGTCTCTTTGAGAGTGGATGAGCGGGTATGGGTAAGGGCACTCTATTGTCCTGGGGACAAGAAATTGTTCCCAGAGGCGAATGAACCAGTTTGGTCAACGGCATTAGGATGTAGAAGGCAACGGGAAACCACTGCATTAAAGATCCTGAGATATATTCCAATAAATCCACATGGCATGGCTGCAACGTCAAGATCGGAGCTGGCCGTGTGGATCACGTCTACCTCCGTTTGGAGACGACGGCTTAAGAAGAAGAAAGTTAAAGGAAAATATTTAGAAATATTCCTCGGTTTACAAATTTAAGAAGTCTGAAATATTAAAATCTTTACTTTCCGTCGTTCCGATTATGCCGTTGCGCCGAGGCACAGTGCAAGGAGAACCAAAATGGAATGTACTGCAGTATGCTGCCAGTTCACTATACATTTGTGTGATTCACATTCTCGCTTGAAGGAATAGGTGTTGTGGCAAATTGTTCATTACTTGTACAAATTATAACAAGAGTGCTTTGTGACCATATTTATCAGAGTTCCTTCCTTCTCCTTGCAAAAACTCACTTTCTTGCAAAATATCTGTCAAATATTCGGTAGTCGTCGCTGTAGTGCCCCCTAACCTTTCCTTCTTTTTAACTCCCCACTGCCTAGAATACTTTGTTTTGTCACATTCATCAAGGCCTTCTGGCTGGGAGCTTGGCTGTCTTTGTTGTTGAATGATTCCACGTTCAGCAATTTGTTCAGGTGAATTATCACGGTGATCTCTACCTTCTGGGGATGGAATAATCGAGACTGCTTTTATTGACTTTCGAGTACGGTAAAAAAAACAGTAGTTGATCAAATTACTTGTGTTTCTCCTTCTAACTAGTTAGCACCCTTGTTTCTGTCCTTTTGAGTGATCTGTTTTCTCACACAAAATTGTCCCTAGTTAACTTTCATTTTTTCATAAGTTCTTTCCCTGAAAGAAGTCAAATCTATTAGTGAATTATCGAGGAGTAATAATATAGTGAGGGGCTTTATTATCATATTACGCATTAATATTTGAAGTTAATACTAAGGATACGTATTTTTAACATCAAGTTTTAAATTTAACTTTTTTTCAAGTAAATGGTGACAGGAATAAATTTTAGGGACCTAGAATTTGACTTCCATGTATCAAAAAAACAAAAAAAAAAAAAAACGCTCATTGAAATAGAGATATAAGTAATATTATTTGGTATGTATTGTAACCTCAAAAATGCCTAGAAGGGATGTGGCTAGAGGTAGTCAATCCATCTCGATAATGAATACTACAAAATTTCTGAACCGTATATGATGTGCATAAAACTTCGACACAGTAAACCTGGATGACCGGAGTTTTTAAAAGTAGGATAATATTTAGATAGATTTTGAATTCAAGAGATCAAATCTGGGAAAATATGAATTTAGTTTATAAGATGAATTAGGGATTCTATAAAAAAAGGCGACACAGACAGACTTGTTACATTGTATGGGGATATCCAGCGTGTGCAAAAATTTAAATACCTGGGAGAAATACTCACCCCCAATGGAAATGAAAAGGAGGGATTAAAGGAGAGGGTGAGAAGGATGGAGCTGGCATTCAGACTATGTCATGACACCTATAAGTCCAAGTCTCTCTCAATTCAGGCCAAGTTAAAACATAACTGCACAGTGGTTAGAACAGAGTGCCTTTATGGAGCAGAAACCTTGACGAGGATGGCTGACCCAGTCCTTGAAAAAAGAGAAAGAAGATTCTTGCGAAAAATCTTAGGCCCTAGAAAGTTGACGAGTGACCCAAACACATTCCGGTTAAGATCGAATTTGGAGCTCTACAAGACAGTAGAAAGAATCACGACTGTGATGAGAAAAAGGAGACTGACGTTTTATGGACATATCAAAAGAATGAACCCTGAGAGATTGACCAACAGGATACTTCTTCTGCAGGAAAGGTGGAAAAAACAACCGGGATGGCTTACACACGTGCACAATGACTTGGCAGAAATAGGTATCAAGGAGGAGGATATAAAAGAAAGGACATCATTTAGGAAGAAGGTTGCGGGATTGAGGGATGCGTCTGAAGAGCAACATGCGAAGCCACGGAACATCTCGGTGGAAGAACGAGCAAGAAGAAGTCAAAGACTCAAGAATCTTTGGCGAGAGTGTAAAGAGAAGGGTATCAGTCTGCGTGACAAAAGGAAGATTGTGTAAACGTGGCCCACAGGTGGCCGTATCGATTAATAATAATAATAATAATAATAATAATAATAATAATAATAATAATATAATATATAATAATAATTTTTTCCCCAAGCTCGATAGCTGCAGTCGCTTAAGTGCGGCCAGTATCCAGTAATCGGGAGATAGTGGGTTCGAGTCCCACTGTCGGCAGCCTTGAAGATGGTTTTCCGTGGTTTCCCATTTTCACACCAGGCAAATGCCGGGGCTGTACCATAATTAAGGCCACGGCCGCTTCCTTCCAACTCCTAGGCCTTTCCTATCCCATCGTCGCCATAAGACCTATCTGTGTCAGTGCGACGTAAAGCAAATAATAATAATAATAATAATAATAATAATAATAATAATAATAATAATAATAATAATTTTTCAAGGGGTATGTTTGATGAATTTCCAACGGCTTCGAAATCATTTTAGAAAATACTAGGTAAACAACTAATGGGGAATCTGCCGCCTGATGACAGCCCTGAATGCAGGTCAGAGCTGATTGATTGATTGATTGATTGATTGATTGATTGATTGATTGATTGATTGATTGATGGATTGATTGATTGATTGATTGATTGATTGATTGATTGATTGATTGATTGATTGATTGATTGATTGATTGATTGATTGATTGATTGATTGATTGATTGATTGATTGATTAAAACGCTCGTATGGATTCAACTACGTGCTGTCCGTTGATTTATTAATGTGGGATCAGAACTGCGATGTTTTAAGCGAAAGTATATAATGATCCTTTGTCTGATGACCTGTTATTTTGATGTGTTAGTATCTGACACATTCCCTGCATAAAACTGGGGTTCTTTTGTCATCAGTCATGTGTAATTATTGAGAAGTTATTAGACCTGTAACGTGTATTAATCCGTACAACATTAATGATAAGAAGAAGAAGAAGAAAAAGAAGAAGAAGAAGAAGAAAAGCAAAGACATCTCCGTACAGGCCATGAAGGCCCTTGGAAGGATGGAAGTCAAGGGCTTCCACTATCCGTAACCTTGACACTTGGTGGAGTAGAGTTAATTTTAAATCCCTTACTTAGTACCTTTTATTGTTTGTTTTCCTTACTGTTAGTACTTTATATTGTTATACAGTCAGTGAAAAATGGAGTACTTCGTACCTGTATCTGTACCGCTGCACGCCTGTTGATGTTAATAAAATAGGACTGTACAGAGTGAAATTCTGTTCCTGTTGTCAAAACTCATTTTCGTTATGAAATGTTTTATGTAAGTTCAAAATATAAATTTCGGTATATTCCTACAGTATATACGCTAGGTCAGTCTAGGTCAGGGCATCTCAAACGCCCAAAATCTCACGCATGCAAACCGAGGCGCAGAGGTTCTGTGCACAGTGCATTGGTCCGATTCGGCTCTGTTCGGACCATTGTTTTGTCTCGGGGCGACTCGGCTAATCTCAGCTCAACTTTGCTCGGGTGGTGGAGCGCTGCTGAGCAAGTGAGGAAGGGGAGAGAGGCAAAGCGAGCGAGACAGGCATAGGAGAAGAGAGGGAGAGCGCTATTGCTCAACACTCCAGCAACGTTTCATATTCTACCGACTTCCACTAACAGAAAATTCCCTGCATAAAATTGACGTCTTCATCCCGTATCATCACCTCAAAACCTAATTGAAATGTATTGTGAAGGAATAAGCTCTCGCTTCTCTGTTCACAACCTGGCCAGATCTTTACTAGTGATACGAACATGATTATATCCGTGTTTTTCTTTCTTTCTAGTTATTTTTTAAAGAACTCGTTAATGTTAAGCTCTTAAGGCCACATCTTTTATTATTAGTTTTTCTTACTGTTAATATTTCATATTTTTATACAGTCAGTGGAAAATAGAGTACTTCGCACCTGTATCTGAATACAACTAAACAAATAAAATATATTATTGTCCGACTCGTTGGCTAAATGGTCAGCGTATTGCCCTTCGGTTGAGAGGGTCCCGGGTTCGATTCTCGGCCGGATCGCTTCTGATTAATTCTTCTAGCTCGGGGACTGGGTATTTGTCCCAACACTCTCCTCTTCATATTCAGACTACGCACCACTCTACCAACCACCACAGCAGCGCGCAATAGTAATTACATCCCAGCATATAGGGTTAACGTCAGGAAGGGCATCCGACAGTAAAACAGGGCCAAATCCATATGTGCAACGCATTTCGCACCCTCTAACCCACATGTGTGGGGAAAAAGTGGTAGGAAAAGAAGAAGAAATAAAATATACTATCTATTTATTAAAAGAGTTTAATACAATAAAATATTCAAAATACTACATATGAAAGACCAACTAACATCAATGGAATCAAACTTCAAACAGAACAATGCAAGGGACTTTTACAAAACTTCAGAAGTAATTTGAAGGAATACACTCCTCCAAGTTTACTATTCACAGATCCGAAAACTCAGAAAACTGTATATAATAACGCCGAGAATATCAGAATAGTTCCAGAATACTTAGAAAACTACATAACTGCGATCCACCTAATGAGAAATTTAATTTTGATACTACAATCCCAACACTACGGGACTCAAAGCCACCAACAGCAAAATAAATAAAAGAAATCATAAAAGAACTTAAAAATAACAACGCACCTGGAGAAGACAGCATAGTTGCTGAATTATGGAAATATTCAAGTGACAATATGATACTATGTATAACAGAAATTTTCAATGAAATCTGAAAACAATTTACCATCGGCATTGACATCTGCATTAATATATCCACTACATAAAAAGAGAAGGAAACAGATCCTAACAACTATAGGGGAATCTCCTTCCTGCTTGTGACTTTCAAGATCTTGTCCAAGGCACTTTTGAAAAGAGCAGAAAAAAATACTCGACCCATCAACTAGGAGAGTATCAGGCAGGATTTAGAGAGGGACGGGCATGTGCGGAACAAATATTAAACTTAAAGAAAATAAAATAAATGAGGAAAATCAAGAACTTGAAATACAACCTGTGACAATAAAGTTCGGTGAATGAAGTCAGAACGGTCGATCCGGCAACACTAGCGACACGCAACGCCGCTGCTCCCAACGTTGTTCAGTTGAGCATCGTGTGTGTGCCGTGTAAGACCTGTTTGACACAGTGCGTGTTTAATGCGTTGGTTCTGAACTGCGAACAGGACCATGAGCGACCAAAATATCAATGTACAGTTTTGTTTTAAGCTTGGCAAGACAACGAACGAAACGCATGCGATGCTGGTACGTGTTTATGAAGATCAAGCACTGTCCTTGAAGTGTGTGTACGAGTGGTTCACCAGTTTTCGAGGAGGCCGAGAAAATGTTTCTGACAACCCCTGCAGCGGAAGACCGGCGAGCACCGTCAGTGAGGAAAACATTGAGAAGGTGAAGACGACTCAAACTCGCTTTGAAAGGAAAGAGATTCGACGATATTCCTGACATCCAACAAAACGTGACAAGGCTTTTGAACACCATCCCAAAGGAAGCCTTCTTGCAAAGTTTCCAGGACATGTATCGCCGATCTCAGCAGTGCATAGTTATGGGAGGGGGCTATTTCGAAGGACAATAAGGTCACTGTCGTGCACTGTTCATCTACGTTGATAGTACAGGTCTATTCACCGAACGTTATTGTCACAGGTTGTATGTAGTTACTTTTGCGGATTTTAAGAAAGCCTATGACTCAATTGACAGAAAAAAAACTTATTGTCATTATAAAGGAATTAGGACTTGATAATAAAACAACCAAAATAATTGAAGCAACATTAACAAACACAACATCCAAAGTAAAATTTAGGAGGGAGAACTCAAAACCTTTCGAAATAAAGTCAGAGATTGTTTGTCGCCTCTACTTTTCAATTGTGTATTAGAGAAGGTAATTCGAGACTATAGGAAAGCAATTTTTACAAAAGGTATTCAACTAGGAAGAAATCTAAATAAAATCAGTATAGATTGTCTAGCTTTTGGGGATGACATGGCATTAATTACCGACTCACTGGAAAATGCTCGAGAACAGATCACAGAATTGCAAAAACAAAACAAGCATAAAAAGTAGGATTTTAAATTTCATTTGAAAAAACGAAGTTTATGGCAACATCGGTGACGCACCCTCCCCCGTCCCAACTTATCACAATTCATAACAACACAGTATGTAAAACAAATTGCTTTAAATACCTAGGAGAATGGATAAAGAACAACACAACACAAAAGAAAAGACAGACATAGAAACCAGTGTACACAAAATGGAAAGTATGTTTCATATAACAAAAGAATGTATACAACAAAAATCCTTATCCTGGAACATGAAATTAAGACACTACCAAACAGTGGTCAGACCTGAAACTCTATATGCAACAGAGGCACTTAAACTAACTTGAACTGGAAATCTCGAAAAACTAGAGAAAGTTGAAAAAAGAATTTCGAGAAAAGTGCTAGGAGCTAAAAGAAATAATGCAGAATTCAGGTCAAGGCAAAGCAGAGAGCTATATTTTAACATAGAAAAAGTAACTGATGTAATGAGGAAGAGAAGACTACTGTATTTTGGACACATTTATAGAATGGAAAGCAACAGAGTAATTAAACAGGTCTTTAATTTATTGTAAAGTTAAAAATCGAAACCCACATCGCTTGTTGAAATAGAAAACGATATGACGAATGCTGGAATTAAAATAGACACGATAGAAAACAGAAAACTTTTTAGAGAAGTAACTCAAAAGGCAGAATTTCAGGAGAGGAAGAAATTAACAACCAGAAGAAAGTGGACTCAAGAAGAGAAAGAACGACACTCTCGAAGGATGAAAGAAATTTGGAAGCAAAGGCAATCGAATACAATGACAATTATCCATAGCTGATTTATCGTACCCTCCAAATGGGTTAATAAAAGAAGGAGAAAACGCGTTTAACAAAATATAACTATAGCAAATCCGTCCGTCCGTTCTTTTGGACCGATATGCTTCATTTCTGTTTAATTCTCTCCGGAATTTCCTGCCGGTGAATCATGAAACATTGATAGATCTCTAATTTCAGTCAACTTTGAGTAATCAAAGTTAAATCATTAAATGATCACTCCAATAAATGCAGGCGAAGGCTTATCCTAACCCGCAATGCATTCTCTACTTAGCAGGTTGTTAAGCGACTATGCAGCCATGTTTGATTATTACCTGCCAAGCCAGAGAGTATACACTTCCTCTGATCACGGAAGAATACTATTCTCTCCACATAATATTTGATTCTGCAAACTTTCCCCGCTTCCAAATATATTCACCAGATAGCAGAGCGTCAATAATAACTTGTATGCTGCTAAGATAAAAATAGTCTACGTACAAACAGACCCCATCATGACATATGCCTTAGACATTATCTAGGAACATCCATCGAAGGATAACCTAGCTACACTAGAAAGAGTGAAGGCCATTTATCTTTAAAAAAAAGTTATCTGACTGGGAAAAAACTCTCCTTCGAGACTAATCTATGAACTCACAAGACAACCGTTCTATATGGAAGAACTGCGATTAAAACTACCATAGCCTTCTACGACGCAATACGAAGCTTTACCTTATGAACTCCAGGATGAAAAAGCGAAAGATTGGATAGTTTTTACCAAACAGACGGCATGATGACGTCAGAACGGATGAATTCTGACTACAAACTGCGGAATACAATAACGCGCTTCTAATTAAATGTTCATACAAGTAATGAAAAGGACAGGCAAAACAATATGACTTTGACAGGCATAACAAGACGATTTATCTGACCTATTTATAACGAATGCTGCGGAGCAGCGCGGATCCTCTAGTTATCATTAAATTTAGTATATGGTTATTGATCATTCATCCTAGTTTCATAGAAATCCGTCTGGTCCAACCCAAACAGTTCCCTTGTTAGAAAAAGTGTAGTGCTCTTAAACCTTATCAACCATGAGCACCTAGATTCTTAAATGTTATGTACACACACAAGCACACAAACACAAACACACACACACACAAATACAAACACACACACAAATACAAACACACACACAATCCAAGCATAAAGATATCTACGTAAGCCTTAAAGGTCAAACCTAAACAATAGTCACCACAATGGTTCTATGGAGATGGAGAAGGAAGGTACGCTACCATTCATACATATTCTGGATATGTAGTTATGGGATTTTCAATTAATTTTACTGATTCGATTCATTTGATTCCGTTCACGTTACTGAACCGATACAGTGAAACGATTCACTGCACATTAGAGTCACCGTTCCTACCTTTTTAATACTGCAAATAAATCCAAGTATTATTTAAACCTTCCTGTAAGAAGAGGACAGTGATGCAAGTGGGTATTATTTTCCAATGAGCTGAGAGCAAGAGTCCGTTATAGCATACAATTCCTTCAGTGTGCCATGGCTCTGTTTGTCTCACTCGCAGCGGAAGTCCAGCTCCCCGCTAATGTCCAGTATTCCGATAATGAACAGTGAGTGTGTGTGTCTCACTGATCCATGAGTACGCCACTCAGCACTGTCTGCTGCGAGTCAACTCAATCGTGTGCCGTCTGCTCGCCGTTACTACGATTCGATTCACTCGAACAGTTGAATGAATCGATACACTGCTTCGAATCATTCACTCAGTAACCGATACTAATGGGGAAGTACCACCAATCTGTCTTCGACAAACCTACTCACACAAACCGGTACTTAAAAACTCCAACCATCATACAAGGTTAACGAACAGTAATTAGGACCTGCGTGACTACCTTAACAGCTTTGAATCCTGACGTCTTTTATCAGTAAGTTCAGTATTTTTAGGCCTTTAGAAATACACCAAACAACGAACTAATGCAGCAGGAAATACACTTCTGCCCTCATGCCGCCCAAAGGAAGACTCGGGTCTGCAGGAAAGCGTAGCCCTTATTCTTATCATTCTTCCTTCTTCTGACCAGATCAGCCAAGTTTTCAAGTACCGTATATCCATCCTGCCTTCGCCTCAACAATCAAAAGAAATAAGCGGTTACCTTCAGTAAGCATCAATGGTACACATTCTGAAGCTTCAGAGTTTACCGTATTTCTTATTCTTCAAATACTAAGCGTAATATTAACAAAATACATGAGCACAAAGGTCATTTTGATCCGAACAAATCACGGGGACTAAAATATTTAAAAATCGGGGTCACAGATATTCTGGTCACTACCGACGATTTTATAAAGTTAACTGTCGAGAGGCAATTGGAAAAGAAAACAATGCCAACAACTTCAGTCACAAAGGAAATTCATCAAATGCTGGTCTTCTGTACTTAGAAGGGCTCTGGTCAATCAACGAATCACTTCTCAGAAATACGGAGTGTGCGGTGAGTACACATATAAGGAGAAGTAATTTTCGACTGACCATTAAACTGACTTGATAGAGCCTGCTGTAGATAGGTGAAACGTCAATGATTGTCTAAGTGGAGCCACGTTCTATTGCCTCAGAAGACAACATTCCATCATAATTGTGCTGGCAATGAAAGCCTAGATCATAACAGTGTAAACTCAGTTTAACTGATCGTGGAAGCCTCAAAAAATCAGCTCTGTTGATAATACGGATAAGGAGTGCTAGTTTAAAAGAAGCGCAGGAGTCAGACAATGCTATAATCCGTTCAATATTCTTGTTCATATTTTATTCAAATCATTTGCTGAAGTTCATAAATTGATATTGTGGGATTCAGTTGAGTCAGTTGCTGAAGACGGACTAATCATCATCATCATCCTTACATTTTCCGCCCTATGTGAGGTCTGCATTTTCGACGAAAAAAAAAGGTGGCGATAAGCTGTCACTATTATACAGGCCGCAAGATTTTGAGGCTTTCGTAGACTTACATATTAAATTTCTCATTCTGCAGGGTATCTCTTATAAAGCCAGACCGTCCAGCGGCATTTTTACTCTCGGAGACCTAAGCGGCTGTTCGGGAGGCGCGCGCATAGTTCTTGACCTTTCAAAGATTGCGCACGTGTTCTACCTAGCATCAGTAGCCAGTCTGAATCTCAGCTGTTAACATGGTGAGACAGTTATCATTGCAGCACAGTATTTTGGGATGTAAAAATTATTTTAATTACTAGTAAGCTCGACGGGTACGCAATTCATTTGTTCAGCAATTTCCTGGTGAAGTGCCACATCCACGAGCACAGATTCTCGTAATTGTAACTACATTTTTGAAACTACTGACTTAGTGCTGAATTTAAAAAAAATGCGCGCACACGAACAATTTTAACAGAGGAAAAGCTAGATATCATCGGTGCGAATCTTGAAGGTTACCGAATAAATCACTCACAAAATTAGCACAACAAGTAGGGGTTTTGGTTTCTTCTGCACACAAAGCTACAAAGCTGTTACACATCAAACCGTACAGGTTTACACGAGCCCATTGTTTAAATCTGCTGCTCCAACCACAAGAGTGAGATATTGTGAGTGGTATCTTGCATCATTGAATGATCGTATATTCGACCTACAGCTTGTGTGTTCTTTTCAGATGAGGCCTAGATTCATATTAATGTTCGTATGAACAGTCATAACTCTCGCGTTTGGTGTGCAGAAAATCCTGATGGTGTTAATGAAATCCGTCATTATGAAGGATGACACTTCCAGCATCTTTTATATGGTAAGATATAAGATTGTATACGCGCTTAAAGTAGGGCGGCCGCGCGCGACGTAAGTGGGTTGAGGCAGCTGCTACAGCGCAGAGTACAAACACCGTGCGCTCGGTCTGGGTGTATAAGAGAGGCCCTGTATACGACTGAGCACGATGCATCCACAACGAAAGCTAACCGCCAACTGAGCGCGCTAGTCAACACAGCGCCATCTTATAACAGAGTGTGCGTGTGACGTCACATATTTACCACAAATTTTGTGAAGCGCTATTTCATGAAAACTACGCTTCAGATGTTCATTTTTTTAACAGGTAGCCTCCTCTTTCATCTGTCAATTGAAACATTAGGCACAATCGTAAGGTAAATACTCTCGGTGAATACGCCTGCTAACCAAACACTAAAAGCGTCTTAGTTTTTTCTATGTACTCGTCGAGAAACATAAGTCTAGGTTAAATCGCATTTCTCCGGTGCTGGGAGTGTACTAGCGCTTAAACGTCCGCAACAAAAGGTGACGGTATTTTGTAACGCTGATATCTCCATATCTATTAACGACATCGTCATTGTAATTATATCTTTGCAAAGAAGAACCCTTAGAATATAACTTGTCACTAAAAACAGGCTGTGCCGTCACCCGTCAAAACAAGATGACCACAAATTAGTCCCTATTTTGGCGGTACCGCGCTTGAGGGCAATGGTTATAACTTCTGAACCGTAAGTCTAATTTCAAAAAAACAAAGTTCCATTTAGAAGCCCATGTAGTACCTTACAAAACGGCATAAAATCCTCCTCAATTAGTGAAGCTCTTAGCGACGAACGTCTCTTTGAATAAATATATTCCGTGAAATTTTTGGCAAATTCTCATAAAGTCCAACTTAAACAACAAAATCATAGCAATAAAATCGTCCGATTACTCCATCATTGACAAGATGAGTGAATCTCGAACAACATTAGACAAAAATAGCTCTGATTGACCGAAATCGATTCAGAGCGACTAAATGAAAACTAGATTTAACATTTATTAGAAATATTCACGTAATCGCTAAACCTGAAGTCTCATACCATTACACTGTATCTAATAAAATATTTGCTGAAATAATATAAATTGAAATAAATAATTAATAAAGGAAAGCATATAGAAATAAAGGATAGTGGTGGTGGCGGTGGTGGTGGTGGTGGTGGTGGTGGTGGTGGACATTATTATTTTAAGAGGGAGTACAATTATGCAACCGTCGTCTATATAACACTAATCAGAGAGAAAAAATGGAAGTGATCCTACACTTCGAAATATTAAGATACCGGCACGAAGGGCATTGAAATGAAAGACCCCCTAACCATCGAAAGCTTTATTATTTATTTATTTATTTATTTATTTATTTATTTATTTATTTATTTATTTAGTTAGTTAGTTAGTTAGTTAGTTAGTTAGTTAGTTAGTTAGTTAGTTAGTTAGTTAGTTAGTTAGTTAGTTAGTTAGTTAGTTAGTTAGTTAGTTAGTTAGTTAGTTAGTTAGTTAGTTAGTTAGTTAGTTAGTTAGTTAGTTAGTTAGTTAGTTAGTTATTCTGTAGAAGTCCGCGGGCCCTTTCGTCTTGCAGGTCTTAACTTTACGCCTTTGACCCATGGCCCTGTGATTCATTCAACCTAACCAGAAATGAGTACTAGATCAATGCCTGGCGGTAAAGACGATCGGCTCTAACCACTCTATTCGAGTGCAGAGGTAACCTCTACAAGGGCTTTTGTAGCCCGTATAGAGATGTTTCGTTACCTCTTTATTTCTAATTGCACCTTACCAGTTGAAATGAAAATAAGGTGCTCATGCCAAGGAGCTCATTTAATGAACACATCTATTACTTCGGTTCGGTAACAGTGACAAATAATACACTGTAACTACTTTTCACTGCTGTGGAGCCGGCAACTGCTCTACACACAGCAGACTCACCGCACTCTATTTGGTTGAGCACCCAGTGACTAGAATGTCTATTCGGAATTTATCCTTGAACTATGCTGCTGATCTAGTACTACCAGCAGCATAACTTTAAAATATAGATTTATGAGACTCAACTAACATTTCAATCACGTAGCGTGATACATTCAAGAACAAGTTATCTTGTTAGATTCAAGTCAGCCTAAAGTTATATCCGTCCGTAAATAGAGGAGAACAAGTTTATTCTTGATAATCTAACATTACGCGGAGCAGCAGTATTAATGTAATACAGAGAATTCGAAGAATGTAACCACTGATAGGCAAACAAACTGCAATTTTCCTAAGTCCCTCGGCTAGCAAATTTGGCTTTACGTAGACTCAATGAGGAATAAATCCTTAACGCTGTGACGAAGAGACGGCCAGAGTAAGAATGGGAGACGGCGAACTGGACAGAAGACTGTGTACTGCCTTAGAGTACTGTGTGTGTGTACTTCTGTGGATTGAGGACCGCTGCGAATCAGCGACTGAAGCAGTTATTGTGAGTGTGAGGATAATTGGACGTGGGTTAATATTCGCTGTCGTGAGTATCGTCCTGCTGTTGGACACTGTTAAGCTGTTGCTGATTGTTGTTCACTTCATGTGATAGTACCGGACTATCATTGGAGTTGAACCGACGAACAGTCGTCGCATTCTGACAGACATGACTCAAAACATTGACACTCCACAACAAACCAGCACGATCTCCACCGTTCAATCAACCATCATTGATCAGCATTTCGGACTGTCGCCAGGTGACAGATTCTCTATCAATTGTTTACCTAATATTTTTTAATGATTTCATTTTAAAACATTTCTCTATATAAATTATGCCATGCCCTAATTCCCCGATCTATAAATGAATATTTGCCCCAATTTGTTCTTTTGAATTCAAATATCTTCAAATAATCATCTTTACTCCCCTTAAAAGCTTCACTCAAGCTTATTCGTAAACTAACGTTGAACCCATAATTCTACGAAGAGAAAATTATTTTTTCCCCAATATTTATTTCAAATAAAAGTTACTTGTTTGAGAGCGGCCATGTTTGCATTTCATGAGTCTGACTGTCTCGTGGGAACGAGATCCCCGTGTCGAGCCGACCGCAAGCTCGTGAAACGCCGGGACACTTCGGTGGACTTCGAATATTCAACAATTTTTCAAATGCAAGGAATTCTTCGTAACGAGAGATTTTGGCAACCCAGTAAATCCAGAATAAAGAATCTAAATTATTCTTAAACCCTACGTGAAGACAGAACACCCAGGGTAAATATAAATGCAGTTAAGCCTAGAGACGAATCCGCGTCCGGCCCGTGGACTAGCGACACGTGCCAAGGTCGAGGGATGAAGAAAACCCGCGAAACGCCCGGGCAGAAATAATTTATTTCGCCTGTTGCGAGTATGGAAAAATTATGAAATTAATACCGAAATAAATCGTAAGTCTGTCCGAAGTTATCGAACAAATTTCAGGAAAATCGGTCTATTGGATGCGGAATTAGCATATTACACAACCAAGCTTCATGGTGTGAGTAGCGTCATTCCATAGAGTATAAAAGAAATCTCCCTACATATATTTAACAGTCTCTGTTTAGTTACTGGAGCGGCGGAGCCCGCGTCACTCGTCAGCAGAAAAGTGTGAAAATTTGGTCTCCAAATAATTTATTACATGCTCGTGGCTATGTTTCAAATATACTGTTAGAAGCGGAGGATGATATAAATTTTCTGAGCTGCTGCTAATGGAAACTTTGAAGGTTTAGAAGTAATTGAATTTCTCTCGGTATTCAGTGTGTGCCTGTTAAAGAGGAGTTTGAAGTTAGCTACTGTGTCTGGTTTCTTATCTGTTAGAACACCTGACCGTAGTCGGGAGAGAAGGGGACAGTCTTGCGAACGCAGTGGACGTGATCATTTGAGAAGAATGCTCGTCGCCTGGTAAACGTTTTGAAAGTCCGTTATAGAGTGTTGTGTAATTTAAGCTACCTGTATAAATATAAGAAGAAATCCCAGATAGCCATCGGAGGCTAAAATAAACGAGGTTTGTTGGCTAGATGCAGTCATAATCCAGGACGATGGCTACGATCGCAGGTCTGTGAATATTTTGTATCAATGTTGTAGTTAGATTATTGTTTGTCCCTACCATTTTTTCATTGCGTGTGTTGGGTTGATATTTTGTGATGATCAGGAAAAGGTATTATATTTCTGGTCAGCGTGTGAAAATCTTTAATGTTGTAAAATTCACATCAAGAAACTATAAAATGCGACGTTTAAATATTGTGTTAATATTCTTTGAGATATTGTCCGAAGTGAGGAAAATTAGGAAGGTGATAATGATAACGTAGTCGTGGCGAATGTCTTAATTTCGAATGTCGTTTGAATTCAGAAAAGTTTTGTCGAAATAATAATAATAATAATAATAATAATAATAATGTTTACCGCGGGATAAAATTTTCCTATGTTGAAAAGTGGATTTAACAAGTATTTTCTACGAGGTATGTGGGTGTCTAGAAAATTCCAGTGAAATCAGATAAAGTTATGTTTTATTCATGGGAACTAAAACTTTTGTGACATCGTGTATGTCGATGATATGAAAAATCTCGGTGTGTTGTTGTATTCTCGAGGTCCGAAAGTTGTAGTAACAGTTAAATTAAAAAAGGTATATTTTTATAAAAGTTGTTTGTCATGAGAGGATCTTGAAATATAAGAAATGGATTGAGAGAGAAGAATTTATATATATGGAGATAAGAGTTGTAGAAATGTTGAAGGCAAATTGAGCCTGGATTTTACGTAATACCGCCATGAGAAGGTGATGAGAATGAATTTTTGAGACAGGCTATATTTGCCGAGGAAGAATATTTGAGACAGGCTGTATATTAAATGTGAGATTTATGTGGCAGGCTGTAGTATATTCCGCTAACAATCCTAAAGCTGGGACCTGGAGAATGTTGGTTCGAGAATTATTGTGTGAGGCATAGTAAATTTCAAGTAAGATCCCAAGTGAAAAACGATTCTGGTGAAGATTGCAAATCTTGGTAGTAAAAATCAAGTGACTAGTTACGTAAAAGTCAGTATAATGAAAGTTAGAATAATATGATCTCGAGGATAGAAGAGCATTTTGAATACACGGTTGGTGTTATTTGACTGTAATGACAAGTTTCCAGTCAGTAAAGTTCATAAATTACAAGGCGGTAATTTATCATTAAATCGGAAACATTGTGGGATGAGATATTGGACGTTTTAAAGCAATATGTTTGGCTGTGTAAATTTATTGAATTTCGTTTCACTGGATAGTCATCGATATGAATATTTTGGAAAAATGACGGTAGGCGATTTGAGGGCTTTATCCTAAAACTGCCGTGTGGATTTCTTTGGCGGTGATGATTATTGTTGTGCGATAGTCAAGTAGTGTCAGACGTGTGTTGGAAGTCATTATTCTTTCCTAAACGTCATTGCGCATACTGAGATCGTGTTTGAGTTGTGGATTGTTCGCCACGCGATATTTATTTTCAATTTCACGTTTAGTAACAAGATAGGGACTTACTGCATTTTATGTGGGAAGAGTTGTTTCGTTGTGTTTATTATTAGTTTCGACCAGATTTACAGCCGAAATATTTGAGAGTTTGTTTGAAATTACGATTTCGCCTGATATGCTAGGGGAAGCGTATACGACCCAGTTTCCGCTCGACAATAGATTTAGGATGTCACATGTTATCCTAGGAGTATACTGATGATGAGACGTCCTAGTTCACGCTCAACGATAGAATTAGGAAGGTATGTGTACATAGAGGTTAGTGTTAGGGTGTACAGACATTAAGTAGGCCCGACGTTAGGTCTGGGATGTCAGCTGTACATACTCAAGTCTTAGATTATATGTTTTTGCGAAGTGACCTGATCGAAGGTAATGTCTGCAGTAGTATACGCAATGTGAAGAGGGTTAGCTCGGTAATAACGAGGCCAAGCTTGTGTGCAGCCCTCAACACCTGGAAGGTGTTTACTTAAGATTATGGAACCACTATCGGCATATGAGGGTTGTCCAATATTGGATACTGAGCTAGCGGTGATTGAATATTTACTGCAGTTTGCCATTCGTATTTGAGTTTAATTAACTTCAGTATTTTATTTTATTTTACGGACCTAATTGTTTTGTCGTTCTGATGTCCGTTTTTGCTTTGGCAGAATGCGTGCAGACACTCAGCGTATGTGTGTGAGACTTGAGTTACGAATGCGGATTCGATTCGTCAGCCGGTAATATATTTTATTTTCAATCTTTGTCGTTCTTTCATTTTTATACGTAGTTCAATTCGATCAATTGATAACTTTGTAGGTAGTGTGTTGGGACAAACAATAAGTAGATGGATCTGTGATGGTAGGCATTGTTAAGTAGGAAAGAATTCTGTATTTTTGTTTTATTTTACCATGTGGACTTGTAATTTTATTAAGCGTAACGTAACCATTTATAACCTGAAAATCGGTTTGATAATAATATTTTTCAAGTGATTTACCACTTTTTAATTAACTTCAGTGTTTGGCATTTCTTCTAAATGCGTGATGAGTAAGTATTTCCTGCATTTCGCAGTTTTGTTCCTTCAGAACGACGTAACGTAAGATCCTCGCGGATCGTGTTGTTTTTGGTTACTTCTGAACAGCTGTTTGGGGCGATGCACGTTTAACATCGGGATTATTTTATAACTTAAGGGTGTCATGAAATGACAAATACATGGTGAAATTTTCTTTCAGTTGTGAATGCTGCTGTCAACTCGTAGTGAACACCATGCTTTTCAATAATATTTCGCAACCTATCCAAAGCAACTGATAGTCAATTTGGTTCGATTAAGGGTCCATTCGGCGGGTGTTCCGTATCCAAAAGGGAATTCGACTTGTGGATAACCTTAATTAGGAGTAAATCAGGCGTTCTACTTGCTGAAGGTCAGGTTTTCCACGGATCGTGTGGATTAATTCTCAGTTATCGTTTGGATTAATAGGTGCCCGATTTTTCAGGTTTTCCTTTCACTTTTTTTTCAGTTTCGCCGACCAATAATTTATGAGATTCCTGTTTACTCCGAAGAAAATTCTTCGATATTATAATAAATGAATTAACGCTATGCAATGTGACTGCGTGTGAAACATTTAATAATGAATAATTATTTTTTTGATATAAATAAAAAATATTGTGCCATTAAGAATTTTATAGAAGTTAGTAAGCACATATTTGCTCCTCATTTCAAGTAGTTAGGCTCTCTTCTGAACCCCATCGTTTGGTTAAGATCGTGACCGAAACATTCCCGCAACGAACCCAAGATTTAAGAGTTCAATATTGCTCTGCTGTAGCAGCTGTGGCCGACCAACGATGGAATGGTAAATCAAGAGTTCAACGTTATTCCACGCCGTTCCTCCACTTACAGCTCGGAACATTCCGCTTAGTCGAGCATCTCTACTCCAAGTCTTCCCAGCCCAAAATTTACAACATTTTAGTAACTCTACTATTTTGTCGGAAATCATCAAGAACAAGTGTTGCTTTCCTTGGAATATTTTACAGTTCTTGTTTCAAGTGGGTGTCGTACACTGGAACCATACTCTAATTGGGATCTTACCAGAAACTTGTATGCCCTCTCCTTTGCATCTTTACTAGAATCCCTAAATTCTCTCATAACCAAATGAAGAGATATGTAACATTTAATTACAACCTTGTTAATGTTGTTAGGCCTATATTAAAAGCTAAGTACTTACAGTGATAGATGCATTCACCCCATTAACACAGTAAGTAAAATTGAGAGGACATTTCCTCTTGGTGAAACTTACAGCCTGAATTTTCATCCGGTTTACGATGATTCCACTGTCCACTGTCCATCTCATAACATTGTGGAGGCCTTTATTTTCCAGTGGCTCGCAATTCTGTAACTTATTCACTGCTCTATACAGTATAACATCATATGCAAGATCCCTTATCTGTGATTCCAGAACTTTACTCATATCATTTATATGATGTTGCTACCATGTTTATATTTTTTTCTACATTTAACTTGGCCTGACATGTGCCAAACATATTAGCATACGTATTTTCGGATCTGTGCGCAATGGAAAGCATCCGAACTCCACAACTTATGAATATTTTATATTTGACTGACTATACATTTACAAAATAGTGGCATCGCGCCTGCCTATTACCAGGAGGTGTGAGTTCGATACCTGGCCAGAGATTTTAATTTTACATGAGGGTTGAAACGAGATTCATCCGGGCTCGTGAGACCCACTGAAGAGCTGTGCAGTACGGGAGATAGCGGACTCGTCGCCAAAACCCAAGCAATACGGTTGAGTATGTTGTCACATTGACCAAATGGGACTCCAGTATACACATGCCACCTGGTTGGGCAGTAGTCTTCTTGCGCCACGGGTGTTGATGTTTATACATTTCGGAAACTATATTTTTCCAGGTTTCTGTTTGGAATAGTTTTATCACGAAAGTTACGAACTGTTAGAATCATTTTTATTGCCATAAATTAAATATGACAACAACGATCCCCCGATATAAACATTTAAACGTAAGACATATTGATTTTTAGAAGAAAAATCATTACTTGTTTTGAGAAATTACACTACAATTCATTAAAGCTCGATATTAACAATGAGCTATTAAAACTTATTCCAAGTCGCTTAAGTGCGGCCATTATACAGTATTCGGGAGATAGTGGGTTCGAAACCCACTTTCTACAGCCCTGAAATGGTTTCCCGTGTTTTCCGATTTTCACAATAGGCAAATACAGGGACTGTACCATAATTAAGACCACGGCTGCTTCCTACACACTCCTAGCCTTTTTCCTGTCCCATCGTCGCCGTAAGACCTATCTGTGCCGGTGTGGCATAAAGCAACTGGTAAAAAAATAAAATCACCCTGCTTAGTTCTACATATTTTAATAATGAGGTAGATTTTAAATTCAGATGATTGGAGCAGTATAGCGAACCCTCATCCAATTACTGTTAATGAACTAGTGCATTCCTTTCAACTGACCGCTGCACTTGTCGGTGTGTATCCTCTACAAGGTTATTATTATTATTACAAGAGCAGTGTTGAGGTTTTATGGCATGCAGTTTGAAACCTGCATGTACTGTTCAAATAGTTAAGTAAGTGAACAACTTTTTTCTTCCCTCCGGCTGAACAACGTGGCGCAGCTTAACTCCTGTGCGATCCCTTTAATGGAAGAATGCAATTGAATTTTTGCTAGGTGGAGTTTATTCTCCATGACTGCATAAGCGAGTCACTGGCAGTTGTATAAAGATGTAATCACGACACCCGTAGAAACATTCCATGAGATAAATTGTGTACTTACTGCAGTAAAATAATATATTTTCCAATAGTTCGTTGTCTTGTTAAAAAGGGATGCTTGCATCCGGGAGATAGTAGGTTCGAATCCCACTATCGGCAGCCCTGAAGATGGTTTTCCGTGGTTTCCCATTTTCACACCAGGCAAATGCTGGGGCTGTACCTTAATTAAGGCCACGGCCGCTTCCTTCCAACTCCTAGGCCTTTCCTATCCCATCGTCGGCATAAGACCTATCTGTGTCGGTGCGACGTAAAGCCCCTAGCAGAAAAAAAAGGGATGCATGCAGTATTTAAATTGATGAAAAGCGCTTTACAAAGGCTGTATATATTATTTAACTGGTACCAACAGGGGCTTTTTTTTTGTAAATAAGTTTGTTCTCAGATATCGTTTTTAATATTAGAAAAAACCACACCAAACCCCATGGGACTACAGCCCTTGAAGGGCCTTGGCCTACCAACCGATCGCTGCTCAGCCCGAAGGCCTGCAGATTACGAGGTGTCGTGTGGTCAGTACGACGAATCCTCTAGGCCGTTATTCTTGGCTTTCCAGACCGGGGCCGCTATCTCACCGACAGATAGCTCCTCAATTCTAATCACGTAGGTTGAGTGGACCTCGAACCAGCCCTCAGGTCCAAGTAAAAATCCCTGACCTGGCCGGGAATCGAAGCCGGGGCCTCCGAAAAAGAGGCACGCATGCTACCTTTTAATATTAGACCTATAGAAAACATCCAGGTGAAGAATACTATGTTGTAATTATATACAAGCTTTTTAGACCTTTACAATCGTGAAATTACCAGCGTTTCGCTCCAGTGTAGCAGTGGGCTCATCAGTTGGGTTGCTACACCTTTCTAAGACGCTAGCGACGAGTGTGCCGTTGGGATACCACTGCAGGCCTTCTATGTATCAGAATGCAGTGACGGTGCTCGAAGAGAAGTGTTGCACTTGTATAAATGCCTATCTTTGTCCTTTATATTTAAAAAATATGTTCCTTCTGGGAACTTATTTTTTAAGGAACTTAATGTTTGAATGGATATTGTAATTTTTAATCTTTTTCGTCTCACTATTTATTCCGTAGTAAATCATAAGAGAAATATTTGGTATTTTTATAACTTATTGTTGACAGTTTAAAGGCTTCTGGTGACATATTCAGTGTCCACTATGAAGAATTGACTCATACCTAAAACCTGTTCGGAAAAAGTTACGCGTTACTGCTAGATTTAAGCAAAATCGGAATATTGCAATTGGTAATGAGGCCACTCAATCTTCTCAGTCATCAATGATCTGCATTTAGAGCTGTCACTCTGGCAGTAAATCCCCTATCAGTTGTTTGCCTAGTCTTTCCTTGAATGTTTTAAAAGAACTTGAAATTTATCGAACATTTCCCTTGATAAATTATTCCGATCCCTTACTCCTCGTCCTATAAACGAATATTTGCCCCAATTTGTCCTCCTGAATTCTAATTCTATCTTCATATTATGATATTTCCTACTTTTAAAGCTCCTCTCAAGCTTATTCGTCTATTAATATCATTGCACGCCAACTCTCCATTGACTGCTCGGAACTTACTGCTTAATCGAGCAACTCGTCTTCTTACTCCCAAGTCTTCCCAGTCCAAATTTTGTATAATTTTCGCAACACTACTCTTTTGTCGGAAATCACCCACCAGAACAAACCGTGCTGCGTTCCTTCGGATCTTTTCCAATTGTAGTATCAAGTAGGCTACCCCATTTACATCCTTAGTGCAACTCACATAACCATATGAAGAGATCGTTATCCTTTCTTTACTACCTCGTTAGTATGATTATCCCAATGAAGATCGTTCATAATTTTAACACCTAGTTTCTTACAGTGATCATCATGAGGTACTCTCACCCCATTAACACAGTAATTAAAACTGAGAGGACTTGGTAAAACTTACAACCCGAATTTTCATTCCGTTTACCATCATGCCATTGTCGGATGTCCATCTCACAACATTGCCATTTTTTAATCGCTCACAATTCTGTAATTTTGATACTCTGTACAGTATAACATTATCCACAAAAAGCCTTACCTGTGTTTCCAGTTCTTTACGCATATCATTTATATACACTGACTGACAGAGCAAATGCAACACCAAGAAGGAGTGGTCAGAACTTTATGCCAATTGCAGGGTAGACTGACGTCACTGAGGTATGCTCATGATGTGAAATGCGCCGCTGTGCTGCGCACGTAGCGAACGATAAATGGGACACGGCGTTGGCGAATGGCCCACTTCGTACCGTGATTTCTCAGCCGACAGTCATTGTAGAACGTGTTGTCGTGTGCCACAGGACACGTGTATAGCTAAGAATGCCAGGCCGCCGTCAACGGAGGCATTTCCAGCAGACAGACGACTTTACGAGGAGTATGGTGATCGGGCTGAGAAGGGCAGGTTGGTCGCTTCGTCAAATCGCAGCCGATACCCATAGGGATGTGTCCACGGTGCAGCGCCTGTGGCGAAGATGGTTGGCGCAGGGACATGTGGCACGTGCGAGGGGTCCAGGCGCAGCCCGAGTGACGTCAGCACGCGAGGATCGGCGCATCCGCCGCCAAGCGGTGGCAGCCCCGCACGCCACGTCAACCGCCATTCTTCAGCATGTGCAAGACACCCTGGCTGTTCCAATATCGACCAGAACAATTTCCCGTCGATTGGTTGAAGGAGGCCTGCACTCCCGGCGCCCGCTCAGAAGACTACCATTGACTCCACAGCATAGACGTGCACGCCTGGCATGGTGCCGGGCTAGAGCGACTTGGATGAGGGAATGGCGGAACGTCGTGTTCTCCTATGAGTCACGCTTCTGTTCTGTCAGTGATAGTCACCGCAGACGAGTGTGGCGTCGGCGTGGAGAAAGGTCAAATCCGGCAGGAACTGTGGAGCGCCCTACCGCTAGACAACGCGGCATCATGGTTTGGGGCGCTATTGCGTATGATTCCACGTCACCTCTAGTGCGTATTCAAGGCACGTTAAATGCCCACCGCTACGTGCAGCATGTGCTGCGGCCGGTGGCACTCACGTACTTTCAGGGGCTGCCCAATGCTCTGTTTCAGCAGGATAATGCCCGCCCACACACTGCTCGCATCTCCCAACAGGCTCTACGAGGTGTACAGATGCTTCCGTGGCCAGCGTACTCTCCGGATCTCTCACCAATCGAACACGTGTGGGATCTCATTGGACGCCGTTTGCAAACTCTGCCCCAGCCTCGTACGGACGTCCAACTGTGGCAAATGGTTGACAGAGAATGGAGAACCATCCCTCAGGACACCATCCGCACTCTTATTGACTCTGTACCTCGACGTGTTTCTGCGTGCATCGCCGCTCGCGGTGGTCCTACATCCTACTGAGTCGATGCCGTGCGCATTGTGTAACCTGCATATCGGTTTGAAATAAACATCAATTATTCGTCCGTGCCGTCTCTGTTTTTTCCCCCAACTTTCATCCCTTTCGAACCACTCCTCCTTGGTGTTGCATTGTCACTGTCAGTCAGTGTATATACTACATTGATTCTACATTGTATACAGCATTCTAAGTTAGTTAGTTTGCACGTTGTTAGCAAGATTGTATTAAATTGCATAACACTTAACGTTATCCTAGAAACGCGATAGAGAAAGTCACCAAACGTTTTTTTCTCATATGAAGGCTGAGTTAGGGAATTTTCATTGTAATGGTAAGCCTTCTTGCCTACCATCAGTCACAATCAGGTTGGGAAGTTTTCATTATAATGGCAGACACTCGCTCTCCACCTGCCTTTTTGCATCCTCAGAAAGACTGTCTTAGTAGTTTTCCCAACTGAAATGAACATAGGTCATTACAATGACGTCAGTAGGAATGGCGCGATTAAAAGCAATGCTTTCATATGAAATACTCGATGAAATGAAAAACCACACATTTTCTCACCTTTAACGAACAGTACTACTCTGCCGATCTAACAGTCCAAAGTTCCAGAGCTGGAATGACCAAGCCGCAGACAGCCGTGATACTTGAACACACTTCGTCTTATTTCGGCCGGCTGCGGTTGTCGAATAGTGGAGACTCCCAGGGAAAAATGTATGCCCTTTTACTAATCTGTTTCCTAGGAATACCCGATGAGTCGGAAAATTTCAGTTCACTACACAGGCGACGGAAAAATATATCTGACTTGGAGGTAGCTTTTTCCTCCTAGCCAGAGGAGAACCCCCTCTTCACTCCTAATTTGGAATAAAGTGAATGTAGAATTTAATAAAAGTGAAGAGGAAGAAGCTTTTCTTAAGAAACGGCTCTTTTCAGGGTTGAATTTTGAGTTATTTAGTGAATTGTGGTGCTATAATTCGGAATAAGCCTAAATTGTAATTCTAGACCAGGTCATACTACTACTACTACTACTACTACTACTACTACTAAGAGAGTCTCTGCCTTAAGTAGGCACACTGTTCATTCAAACCAGCGTGTCAGAGTAGGGATCGAATAGCTGGAATACTATGATGAATCAGTTTGTTACGTACCGGCAGTATCAGAAAATGTATGAACCAGAGGAATGGCATGCTAAAGAAGAAAGTTTTCCAACTCCTCAGCTATTTCCCGCAAATATTCAGTCACGCTGTTATACTCGGTACGCAGTAGTAATCTCATCTATCTGAGTTGAGCAGCAGCATAAGAGACAAATAACATTGCAAAAAACAATGGTCAATATAAAGTTATTGTTGATCAATGGTATGCGCTTTCAATATTTTAGGCCTTCACATTTAGTTTTCTTCCGACTCTGAAATATTACTCTTATAATAGTCGCTACGGTAAAACTGAATAAAACATAAATGGTCGGAAATTGTGTTCTCTACAAATTTTGTTATGCAGTACTTTCCGATAGGACCAATAACATAGGTACAGTATTTAAAAATTAAATTTTAGGTGCCTTCCGCTAAACTACAATTTCATCCAGGGTGAATAAAATTGTTTATAAATTAGACTGTAGTTTCTTATTCCCCGAGTCTGTATACCGACTTTCATTAAATTCTGTTAACCCATTTTCTCGTGGCTCGGCGTTGATATGGACTTGGCAACAAAAATACAAATTCATGAATATCTGTATTATCAAAGCCGGTGTGGTAACAATGTTTGACATAAATGATCGGAAATTTAATTCTATATGTTTCGTTATGTAGTATTTATCGGTAGGACCACTAAAAATATAAATATTTGAGAATTAAATTTTAGGCCTTCCCCTAAACTACCATTTCACTCAGCGTGAGTAAAATAATTTATAGCCTAAATTGTAGTGGATCACCCCCGACTTCACATACCGATTTTCATTAAATTCTCTTCACCCGTTTTCTCGTGATGCGTGTACATACAGACAGACAGACAGACAGACAGACAGACAGACAGACAGACAGACAGACAGACAGACAGACAGACAGACAGACAGACAGACATAAATTACGGAAAAGTAAAAATTGCATTTCCTTGTTACTATGGACATGACCGATACAGAAATACAATTCTTTTCAACTTCTGAGCAATGTACAGACAAAACTCTTCTTATATATATAAGAAAACATAAAGGTCCAATAATAGTGCCCTATATTCCCACACCAAATCTGAAACTTTATAGCCAAACCATAATCATCATAAGAAATTAAAGCCGTTGTAACAATCCTGATGGCTTGATACACTTGAGATTAAAACAGTCTATACCAGCACAGATTAAAATAATTTAATCCAAAACCAGTTTTCGTAATCCTAGTTCTGTCATCAGTGGATCGTTAAAATTAAAATATTAGAATGCACTTAAATGTGTCATCTTGAATTTTAAAAGGTAGAGGAGAGTTGTGCCGTAATCAAGATAGAAAAACGAATAAGACAATATAACAGAAAATTTAAAACTAATGAATGCAATTAACAACGTACCTTATAATGACAGGACTGGGCCAGTTGGCCGTGTGGATAGGGGCACGCAGCTGTGAACTTGCATCAGGGAGATAGTGAGTTCGAAACCCACTTTCGGCAACACTGAACATGGTTTTCCGTAGTTTCTCATTTTCACACCAGGCTGTACCTTAATTAAGGCCACGGCCGCTTCCTTCCCACTCCTAGCCCTTCCATATCCCATCGTCGCCATAAGACCTATCTGTCTCAGTGCGACGTAAAGCAAACTATAAAAAAGATTTAAAAATATATGTACAGAATTATACACTACATTTTTTAAAATCAAGACGAAACAATTATTTGAATTTTAGTATTTATTTGTCCTCCTCTGTGGTGTAGTGGTTAGTGTGATTAGCTGCGACCCCCGGAGGCCCGGGTTCGATTCCCGGCTCTGTCATCAAATTTGAAAAAGTGGTACGAGGGCTGAAACGGGGTCCACTCAGCCTCGGGAGGTCAAATGAGTACAGGTGGGTTCCATTCCCACCTCAGCCATCCTGGAAGTGGTTTTCCGTGGTTTCCCACCTCTCCTCCAGGCAAATGCCGGGATGGTACCTAACTTAAGACCACGGACTCTTCCTTCTCTCTTCCTTGTCTATCCCTTCCCATCTTACCATTCCACAGCAAGACCCCTGTTCAGCATAGCAGGTGAGGCCGTCTGGGCGAGGTACTGGTCATTCTCCCCAGTTGTATCCGCCGGCCCAATGTCTCACGCTCCAGGACAGAGGTGGAATCCCTCGCTGTGATCACTGTACGTGGATTGAGCTCAGCGTTACTGCCGGAAGCATTTCCTGACACCAACCTGAGGTGCAGAGATGTATTCACACTATCACGTGTTCCTATGGTGGTCTCTTGTGCGAAATATTGTATGTGAATGGGAATATGTATTAACATAAATACAACCACCAGCCCCAAGTAAGAAAAATAAGCTGGACGCTGCTAAAATTCCAGACAAGACCGAGACTCTCTGAACTGGAGGCCACTACGCTGACCATTCATCCAAGGAGCCGGACTCAAAGGCAACAGGTTTCAACTCTCGAAAATAGGACCGTCTTCAACTGGATACTGGGTACTTCCAGTATCGCTCTCAGCAAACAATGTCTGTAAGAATTCCTGAAAGCTAAATTATCATTTCTTCTGCATGTTGGTGCCCATTGTGACGCTCCGTTGACGCGACTAAGTGATGAGAATGTTCTCAGCTGCTGGGCAGCTCCCGCCTGGATGTGAGCTGCACGTGGCAGCCTGCTCCTCATAACGATATCGTGAGTAGTAGCCTACGATGTAACACAATAGCTCAAGTGCGTGCTAGACCTTCTGAACGAGTAATAATTTTCACTTGTGACATTCACGTTATCTATTATTTATCAGTGATGGAAACCAGTTCTCGTTCCGCAGATTAATGTCTCACAACATGAGGCACCAGGAGAACGCCATTAAGGTGCGTGCAGGCGATCGTCTGTCTGGAGCGGGTTTTATAATACGTGGAAGTGTTGAAGTCTCCAAATTAACATACTGCCATTTGTGAACAAATGCCAGAAAATGACTGGCGTCTGTACTTGTGCATAACTGCGTTAATATGTTCTCCAAGAGAGCAGGAAAACGTGAATTAAGTAGGACCCAGTGGCGGCGCGTGACTTTCGTCACTGGGGGTTCAACAGAAGGAAAAATCGCCCCCTCAGTATCTCCTCTCCCCCCTGTCACCCGTGCCATGAATAAGTTCAGAACCGAGCTCGATAGTTGCAGTCGCTTAAGTGCGGCCAGTATCCACTATTCAGGAGATAGTAGGTTCGAACCCCACTGTCGGCAGCCCTGAAAAGGGTTTTCCGTGGTTTCCCATTTTCACACCAGGCAAATGCTGGGGCTGTACCTTAATTAAGGCCACGGCCGATTCCTTCCCACTCCTAGCCCTTTCCTGTCCCATCGTCGCCAAAAGACCTACAGTATCTGTGTCGGTGCGACGTAGCCTAAAGCAAGTAGCAAAAAAAAAAAAAAAAAAAAAAACAATAAGTTCAGAGAATGGGCATAACGGTGCACATAATGAGCAAGCCTAAAATCTTCCCTGATGAGAACTTGCACCCTGAATGGTGACCACTCATTACATTTGCTCCATCGTAACCTTGTGAAATCAACTTATCTCTATTATCCACAACTTCGCTCAAAGAAAATTTTAAACACTCTGCTATTGTCTTAGCATTATGACTAGAGGGTAGAGGAAACCCCAGAATCTTTCAACTGGCTTACCGTTGGGAAGAATGATAACAAATTGTGCTGTAGTTGATATATCGGTCGTCTCATCTGCGATTATCGAAATGAAGTGCGCTGTGGTGATTTTTTTTCTCACGACAGATTTCATACATGCACGAAAGCAAATCATTCTGAATGTCTTTCGAGGTGCCTTTGAAAACAGTAGCTTTGGACAGATGGTCTCTTAATGCAACGTCAATTTCAGAACTAAAATTGACGAGGCCTCGAAATATGCCAGGATTCGATGATTTACTTGTTTCGTCATGCCCGCGCAATGCCATCTCAAACGCGCCACAGAACTTTACACAGCACAGAACGAATTTTCCGTACTTGGTCGTTGTCTCTTTCCACAGACTGCCTGTAAGCACAGTCAAATTACTGACGGTTATTGTGTCTTCCCAGGAGATCGAATTTTAACTAGGCAAGCATATGAGATTTAGAACTTCTGTGTTTCTTTATTATTTTTTTGGACAAATATCCTATATTTACCACTCCGACTTTGGTCCAAGTCCCTTCGCTTTCATCGCTCATGAATCATAAAAAAGGAAAACAAATCAACATGTTAGTAATTTCGCACCCACAGATCCACTCGATTCTTTTATACGCTATAAATCCATTCTGAATTTACGCACGATTTCATTACTTTTACTTTTAGGATGCCTCGTTATATCAGGATCAGGCACTGGGCGTCCGGCATCCTTAATCTTAAGTTTACGCTTAAGGGAGAGAGAAAGAGAGAGAAGAAAAGTTTGTCTTCTTAAGTATCATATCACTGTTCAAACTCATTATGTAGCTCCTTACCTTTCCCAGGAACAAAAATTATGGACGCAAGTACGGTGCACAAAAATACACACACGGAGTAAATATTGTAACTTCTTTATGTCCTAAAAATTAAGTTTCTGAACGGCACAACAGTGCAGAAAAACACTCACACGCTTGCACAGCGTACAAAAATATTACGAATTATGATAACTATTGCAAACTGTTGTAAACACTAGCATCACACTTGAAAAACAGAGTAAACTTTAGGGATGTATGTTCGCAATGTTGGTAACTTAATTTTAAGAACTCCTGTGGCTAGGCAATTAGCGTTTTCTTTGGTATTACTTTCCCGCTACTCTTTGCCTCGGTGATTTTTAAGTTAATTTTCTCTCCAAAAAGTAATTATTCCAAATAAGGCAAATGAACAGATGTTTAGTAAATATTGATGTGGAATTTGGCAGTTTAATGTGACTACTGGCAGTAATGATGCTCTTCAACACTAGCGCTAATTATGTGCACTATTTACTGCTACGTAGTTGAATTCCTGTAATGGCAACAGATGGCAGGGACATACTTACCCCAACACAAGGTCAGTCTAGACAGACCTTGCCCCAACACCCCCGACAACACGACTAGAGAGAGTGGCATATTGCGCATGCGTATGTATACCACGGATATATGTTTCTGCGATATCCTAGTCTTGTCTACGTGCCGGCCGATATCCCTCCGCACCTCGCCATTCCCTTCGCCCAGGTACGGACGGAGCGGTCGCCTTCTTTAGGGGGTTCATTCCAGACAAGTATCCAGCCACGGAACGTGCGCAGTTCACATGAAATGAAAGCCAGTATGAGTATATTACAGATAGATGGGCTAAGCAAGAGCTTCGAGATTCACAAGGGAGTTATGAATATTAAGTACTTGAATAAATTTTGATATAAACTGGAGGTTCATTGCTCCATTGCGCCATATCAGAAACCGCCACTGGTAGGACATCATCTTGAGTTTGATTTTAATATGGATGTGTTTTTGGGCTGGGGTTCTATCTGGAATTAGCGTCATCAAATTTCCTGACACCGTCGTAACCATGGCAACCATCGTTCGTCTATGTATTACTAGGCCAGTAGCGTCGTCTTCTCACTGTGCGCGTTCTTCCTGTAACTAAGTAAAAGTATGAGAAAATCTCGTATCTAATAAACCCCCAGTCCAGATTGTAAATACTTGAACTGGCCTGAAAACGAACCCAGGGTCTTGGAATAAGAGACTGACACGCTATTTCTACACCGCAGGGCTGGCTAATAATAATAATAATAATAATAATAATAATAATAATAGGCCTCTTACCCGTAGGCCCCGGATTCGATTCCCGACCAGGTCAGGGATTTTTACCTAGGCCTGAGGGCTGGTTCGAGGTCCACTCAGCCTACGTGATTATAATTGACGAGCTATTGACGGTGAATAGCGACCCCGGTCTAGAAAGCCAAGAATAACGACCGAGAGGATTCGTCTTGCTGACCACACGACACCTTGCAATCTGCAAGCCTTTGGACTGAGCAGCGGTCGCTTGGTAGGCCAAGGCCATTCGAGGGCTGTAGTGCCATGGGGTTTGGGTTTAGTAGTAGTAATAATATAATAATAACGTGTGGCATTTTCTAGCCAAGTGCAACCCTTGTAAGGCAGACCCTCCAATGAGGGTGGGTGGCTTCTACCATGTGTAGGTAACTGCGTGTTATTGTGGTGGAAGATAGTGTTATGATAATAATAATAATAATAATAATAATAATAATAATAATAATAATAATAATAATGGGTAAAAGAAACAAGAAAAGTTGGCATCAATACAAAAGAAATCTTTAATAGAGATATGTTTCGAACTAAAGTAGATAAATTCAAGGAGTTCCAGGAAAACCAAAATGAAAAGTCCAAGAACATGTGGTCGGAGCAGAGGAAAAGGAACCACAGTGAAATGATACAGTTCTTTTTTTTTTTTTTTTGCTAGGGGCTTTACGTCGCACCGACACAGATAGGTCTTATGGCGACGATGGGATAGGAAAGGCCTAGGAGTTGGAAGGAAGCGGCCGTGGCCTTAATTAAGGTACAGCCCCAGCATTTGCCTGGTGTGAAAATGGGAAACCACGGAAAACCATCTTCAGGGCTGCCGATAGTGGGATTCGAACCTACTATCTCCCGGATGCAAGCTCACAGCCGCGCGCCTCTACGCGCACGGCCAACTCGCCCGGTGATACAGTTCTTAGAGAAGTAAAAAGGACTAACCAGCACGTCAATTGTTTACCGTGGTCTAAAGTAGGGCAAAATCGAAGAAATAATAATAATAATAATAATAATAATAATAATAATAATAATAATAATGTAGATTCCATGCAATATGTTCATGTGTAGACTTGGTGCACAAAGCATAGATCTGTTTGGAAGAATTACGCTTCATTTATGATTTCAGGGGAGTAATTGTGACATTGTTTTGTATGATAATTTTGTGTTAGTGTTGTCTGTTGAATCTATGACTTTTTTTTATCAATTTCAGGATCATATTTGTTATCAATTTTGTGCCCTAACTGGAAACCATCTTGTTTTGACTATAATTGTCCACAGATAATACTAACAGGATGGGTATTTGATTGATTTATTTGTTTACATTCTTGACCAAAGTGTCCGACATCTTGTTTCAATTTGCCATTACTCTCATAGAAATCACAAAGAAGACTGGAATTCTACGCTCTCTCCACGATGTTGCCAAGGTCACAGAGTCACATTGTTTGTTTACTACTTTTGACGTAACTAAGACAGCCATTTTTAAAACGGGCAACATGCAGTCTTCGCATGGTATTGCATAGGATACATGATCTACATTTTACTCAAACCTGGCGGTAGGTATAAAACGTGACCCAGTTTTATGGAGATTATGATAAAGCAAGATAACCTCGGAAAACAGCCGCTGCCTAGGAATCGCCAGGGCACTCTTGGAACCACTGCAAGGAGTAACAGCATGCAAGCCAGTGGTGGTAGGATGGTGAGCAGAAGGCGTCCTACTGGGTCCCAAAGAAATTACAGTCGCCGAAGCCAAGGAACACAGTGTTGCGCAACACATCTTGACAACAACCACTGAAGGTGCTTTTGCGGAAGATGCAACCACCAAAGTGCGAAAAGTCCGTACTCGAATGAAATGGGAAAATTCTGTCAATGAGTTTATAATGAGGGCTTACTATAGAGTTACCAGACTGGAAAAGGACATGACAGATTATCGACAGAGCTATGCACGGTTTTCAAAGCACAGTATCCAAACACAGGTCTCAGAACAACGAATAGCAGATCAAAGACGTGCAATTGTCATGAAGAACTTCATACCAAAAACAGTTCTCAGTAAGATTAAACAGGAAATTGAAACTGTGCTAATGGGTCCCTTGGAACCTTCAGGTGAGGATGAAGGAATTGCATATGAAACGAACAGAGCCACACCCTACACCAACACCATGGCCCCACAAAATCTCCAAGAAACTGAAGTTTACACATACCACCAGAATGCAGAAAATGAATGGCAAACTGAAATAGAAGATGAATTCCAAAGAGCACTTATTGAGTTTGCAGGTACAGATCCCACGCTCAGACCTATACTACCCAGGCAAAAGCAAACCAAGAAATTCACACAAATAATTGAAAAGTTGAATACCAACATTCTACCAATATATTTAGAAACACACCAAACATTCCTCCAGGTACATACTGCAATATACTGTGCTGCTGTGGCAGTAACATGGCAAATTGGGGAAAAGTAAGATCTGCAAATAGATCAATGAACCGAATACATAGAGGACCACCATGGCAGCGCCGACTCAAATCACGAATTGAAGACCTACGACAGAACATCAATTGACTTACTCAATACACCAATGGTCATCGAATTCTTCGGCTTTGCAATCACGTAAGGAAGATATTGAGGAATACCAAAACCACTCTACTAAAGATACAGAAAACTCTCATTACCAAATATCTAGATACAATGAAGCAAAAAACTAACAGCCCTTGCTAAACGTCTCAAGCGCTATACTAAGGCAACAGAAAGAAAGGCACAAAACTCTCTTTTTAATGGGAATGAGAAACTATTTTACAACAAACTTAGGACACCTGAGACAGCTAACATCCAGAATAGCAATGGGATACCAACTGCGGGGAGCATAAGAGAATACTGGTCAACTATATGACATGCGTCCATAGAACATAATGAAGAGGCACATTGGCTTAAAACTATAAAGAAGAAAGCTGAGAATATTGAAAGCATGACCCAAGTAGATTTCACATTAGAGGAGGTTGTAACAGCGATTAACAATTTACACAATTGGAAGACCCCAGGAGTAGACCGCATACACAATTACTACTATAAGAAATGTACCAGTGTTCACAGGTTACTCACCTACCACATACAAATTTTCATTAGTAAACCAGATGCTGTCCCACACTTTCTCACTACAGGAATCACGTACCTAAAATCTAAAACTAACAACACGGCCAATCCTGCTAACTACCGACCAATCACATGCCTACCAACTTTATACAAAATTATAAAATCACTGTTAGCAAATAGAATCTAGAGCCATTGCAAGGTCAATGACGTCATCGCTGAGGAACAAAAGGGCTGCAAACGGTTAACAAAAGGCTGTAAAGAACAATTAATAATTGATAGTCTAACCATGGAACAAGCATACCATAACAACCGAAATTTGCACACTTGTTTCATAGATTACAGAAAGGCATTTGACTCAGTGCCACATTCCTGGCTTGTGGAGGTCCTTAGAGTATATAAAGTTGATCCTAAAATAGTGACTTGGCCGTGCGCGTAGAGGCGCGCGGCTGTGAGCTTGCATCCGGGAGATAGTAGGTTCGAATCCCACTATCGGCAGCCCTGAAAATGGTTTTCCGTGGTTTCCCATTTTCACACCAGGCAAATGCTGGGGCTGTACCTTAATTAAGGCCACGGCCGCTTCCTTCCAACTCCTTGTCCTTTCCTATCCCATCGTCGCCATAAGACCTATCTGTGTCGGTGCGACGTAAAGCCCCTAGCAAAAAAAAAAAAAAATAGTGACATTCCTAGCAACTACCATGCAGACTTGGAAAACTACTATTAACCTCCACAATGGAGAATAATATGTGATAACTGACCTCATACCAATTAAAAGAGGCATTTTCCAAGGGGATTCCCTCAGTCCGCTATGGTTTTGTCTTGCTCTGAACCCACTATCAGACTTACTGAGTTCAACAACATATGGATTCACTATCAAAAATAAGCAAAGAACAATCTATAAAATTTCACATCTACTGTATATGGATGATCTGAATCTGTATGCTGCATCACAAATACAACTTGAACACCTTGTTTCAATTACCCACAATTTCTCTACAGACATCTGCATGAAATTTGGACTTGAAAAATGTGCTACTCAGACAATTAGGAGGGGCTCCTTCTCGGCACAGGGCATCCACTCTGAAGCAACAGATATCTCACCACGGACAACAAATGAAACATATCGATATCTTGGATATAACCAATCTGCAAGGATTCAACACAAGGACACAAAACAGGCATTGCGACTGACATACACTACCGCTCATTAATTTCAATACACCCTGGTATTTAAGATTTACAACACAAATCAAACGTTATTTTTCACAAAAGATAATTATATTAACTTACACATATATAATACAATCACAAACATTATATTTTACTTTCATCAAAGTATCCTCCTTTGGATTTAATGACTGTCTCACAAACTCGAGGCATGCTGTCAATCTGTTTCTGTAGGTATCGTGAATCTGTATGATTCCACACATCCTTAACAATATACCAGAGATGTTCCTTGCTGGATATATTAACTTCCCTGATACGTCTGTCCACTTCATCCCAGACAATTTCAATGGGATTACACTCGGGGCGTTGGGACGGCCATACCTTACATTTCAGTACTTTGTGTTTTTCCTTTGATGCAATGTAGTTCGTACAGTATGCCGACCGATGTTCTGGGTCATTACCCTGTTGTAAGATTAACCCTTTCCATATTAAGCGCAATCCACTTGGTATTGCATGATACTGGAATATGCAGTGGTACTGCTTCTGATCCATACATACTTCTATTCTCACAATGTCGCCATCTCTATCTCCGCCAAAACATCCACAAACCATAATAGAACCTCTACCGTGTTTAACTGTAGGTAGAACACACTGCTAGGCTACCCTTTCCCCTACAAATCGGCGAACAAATATTCTTCTTTTGGTTCCAAAAATCTCGAACTTCGATTCATCGGTGAATAACACCTTCGTCCACTCTTCCGATGTACAATTACGATGTTTTCTAGCCCATTCAAGTCTCTTCTGTTTATTCATGGGCCTTAGAAGGGGTTTCCTTGCTGTGACACATTATTTCAAGCCGGCTTCTATCAGTCTCCTTTTTACTGTTGCAACAGATATTGTTGTCGTGTTCATTTCTACCAATTCTGCACGAATTTGGGGCACTGTTTTGAATCTATTACTCTTACTGGTAATTCTGATATATTTACCATCGCTTTTAGTTGTTTTACGAGGTCGTCCTGGACGTGGAATGTCCTTACTGCTGCCTGTTGTCTTCTGGCGGTGAAGGGTGTATTGCACTCCCCCTAAAGACACACTACACTGTTTCGCAATTTGGCGAACAGATAAACCTGCTTGGCTAAGTGCTACAATTGCAGCACGTTTTTCTATGGATATCTCCACTCGTGGAGCCATACTAGCGATGTGCACACTTCAACTGTCACGAAGAAACTGACATGCAGAAACCACATGTTATCTATCGTGGCAATGCTTGCCGTTCGCTGCAGATATCACATCACTACAGGGAACAACACAGGTGCACCAAATGCGGCGTCCGTCGGCAAATAGGTAAACAAACATATCCGCTAGGCACATAACGTTTATGTACACAACATTGTTTGTTGGATACTATTGTATCTTGATGACCATAAACAAAAATCATGACCTGTGTACAACTGTTGTACTATTCCTTTGCTTCCTCAACAGTACCCACGGTATTAGACCTTAGGCCCCTATCTATGGAGAAGTAGTTGTCAATTATTGGGTGTATTGAAATTAATGAGCTGTAGTGTATATTGAATGAGTAAGACGAGTCGTGCGTTCTAAGCTCACAGGAAAAAGTATCGTTAAGGCCATCAACACGTTTGCTATAACTGTTCTCACATACTCATTTGGATTCATAAAGTGGACTACAACTGAGTTGGAGGATCTTCAAACGAAAGTTAATGTGTTACTGACAAAACACAACATGCACCATCCAAAATCAGCCTCAGAAAGACTCACTCTGCCTCGTTCTGATGGTGGTCGTAGACTAATAGATCTTGAGAAATTACACAATGAAAAAATTACATCACTAAAATGCTACTTCAAACATAATTTAGAAACCTCTGCCGTACATAGTGCAATGATTGTAGCAGATAACGGTTTTACACCCCGGCTTCACTTACAATGTCATTCTCCACAAATGAGGAAAAGATCGGTCTGTGGATAAAGAAACCTCTTCATGGACGGTATCCAAATGAGTTAAATCAGCCATATATCGACAAACAAGCGTCGCATGAGTGGCTGACACACTCGGATATATACCCAGAAACAGAGGGCTTTGTGTTCGCCATACAAGATCAAGTCATTGCCACAAGAAACTACAGAAAGCATATACTGCATAATCCGTCTATCTATTCAGATCTGTGCCGACGATGTAATACATCTCCAGAAACCATCCAACACATAACCTCAGGTTGTCAATTAATGGCAAACAGAGACTACAAGTACAGAAATGACCCAATTGCAAAAAAGTAATGGCAAACTACCTCACTCCTCATGTTGCCTCGTACGCCTCATTTTGGTACTGCCATTGATTTTTGTGGTTTCCCTATAACTGCATAGCCTTTGGTGATGCTATTTGAGGATCCAACCAGCCTCTGGGCTGATGACCTAACACCAGAAATTAGCCCGACAAAATAACCTAATTCATTGTACCACAGCATATTGGAAGTACAAACCCCAATGTCTTGGAAAGTGAAAATTACAAAATTTACTGGGATAGAAGTATCATCACAGATAAAACTGTAAGAGACCAAATATAACTTTTGTAGATAAAAAATAAGAAAATCTGCTTCATGATTGACATAACGTGCCCTAATACTCACAGCCTCCAACCAACACATACAGAGAAGATTTCCAAATACACAGATCTGGCCACAGAGATAAAAACCATGTGGAAACGCAACATTGTTATCATAATTCCAGTAGTGATTGGATGTAATGGTGTTATACCAAAGACACTACACAGGAGCATTGAAGCTCTTAATCTCCACCCTGTCACTTAGAGAGAATTACAAAAAAGCAGCAATCCTTGCCACTTGCCATATAGTGAGGAAGTTTATTGGCATGAACCATCCACCATATACAGAGGACTAATGAAAATCGTCCACTAATAATTTTGACTATTTATGTATAGTAAATATCTCATAAATATCTGTCAAGTTTCTCAACAATGTAAGTATTTACTGATATGTATGAAGCGTATGTACTAAATAGTACTTCTTCCATGTGTATTGTACCGAAGAAGCTCATTAACCCAATTATACAATTGTGAATTATATATCTATATATATAAAGTAACTTGTCCTGACTGACTGACTGATTCATCATCGCCGAGCCAAAACTACTGGACATAAAGAAATGAAATTTTGGAGATATATTCATATTAAGATGTAGGTGCTCGCTAAGAGAGGATTTTTGGATATTCCGTCGCTAAGGGGGTGAAAAGGGGGGTGAAATTTTAAAATTAGTGTGTCTATATCTCAAAACTTTAAAAGTTTACAGATGTGAAAATTTGTATTTAGAATCTCCTTTAAAAATAAGGAAACACGTATTTTTTTGTTTTGAGACAATCCCAATAGGAGGGGTTAAAAAGGGTGAAAAAGGGGTTGAATGCCTTTAATCAGGATACCGGTACTTATATCTCAGAAACTGAAGATATTACAGACCTCAAAATTGGTACTTTTGATCGCTTTCAAAAATAAAGAAACACGTATTTTTTTGTTTTTGAAAAATCCAATTAATGCGAGGGTGAAAAGGGGGGTGAATTTTTAAAATGAGTGCATCTATATCTCAACAGTTTTTAAGTTTAGAGATGTAAAAATGGGTATTTAGAATCTTCATTAAAAATAAAGGAACACGTATTTTTTTGTTTTCGGAAAATCCCAACAGGAGGGGTGAAAAGGGGTAAAAAAAATGGGTTGAATGCCTTTAAAGAGAATACTTATATCTTAGAAACTGAAGATATTACAGACCTGAAAATTGGTGTTTGGGATCTCCTTTAAAAATAAAGAAACGCGTATTTTTTTGTTTTTAGAAAATCCAATTAATGGTGGGGGGTAAAAGGGGGGTGATTTTTTAATATGAGTGTATCTATACATCAAAACTTTTAAAGTTTATAGATGTAAAAATTGGTATTTAGAATGTCCTTTAAAAATAAAGAAACACGTATTTTTTGTTTTCGGAAAATCCTAATACGAAGTGTGGAAAAGGGTGAAAAACAGGTTGAATGCCTCTAATGTGGCTACTTATATTTCAGAACCTGAAGATATCACAGACCTGAAAACTGGTATTTGGGATCTACTTTAAAAATAAAGAAACAGGTATTTTTTCGTTTTGGGAAAATCCAAATAATGGGGGGTGAAAAGGGGGACAAATTTTTTAAAATGAGTGTATCTATATCTCAAAACTTCTAAAGTTTATAGATGTAATAATTTGTATTTAGAATCTCATTAAAAAATAAACAAACATGTACTTTTGTTTTCGGATATACCACATGGGTGTAGGGGGTAGTTAATAATGACTGAAAATGGTGTTGAATTCTTGTAATTAGGCTACTGATATCTCAAAAATGAAGATGTTACAGACGTGAAATGTGATATTTGGAATCTGCTTTAAAAGTAAAGAAACACGTATTCCCGGAAAATCCAATGAAGGGGGGGGGGGGGTTAAAGAATAGAAAAATTTATTGACTTATTTGTATGAGAATACATAAGCTAATTAAAACTAAAGTTGTTACAGACGTGAAAATTGGTATTTGGATCTCCTTTAAAAACAATGGAAAACGCGTTTTTGGGGGGAAACTATCTTGGGGTGTGGGGGGGGGGGGGGGAGTGAAAAGGAGTTGAATTCCTTTCGTGAGGACACATAAATCTAAAACTGAAGAAGTTAGAGTCGTGATATTTGGTATTTAGAAGACCCTTTACTATTAAAGAAACAAGTATTTTTTGCCGGAAAATTCACTTAGGGGGGAGGGGGAGGAGTTTGAAAGGAAGTGAAAAAAGTGAATTATTTTTATGGGTATACTTATATCTCAAAACTGAAGGTAATAGACGTGTCCATATTGGTGTTTGGAATCTCCTTTAAACATAAAGAAGCACGCCATCTTTTCATTCTTTTTTGGGGGGTAAATAAACTTAACGGCGGTGGGTTGTAAAAGGAGGGGAGACCAATTGATTTTACTGTTCGCAATGTACTTACAAGGAGCCTCCGTTGCTCAGGCGGCAGCGCGCCGGGCTCTCACAGCTGGGTTCCGTGGTTTAAATCCCGGTCACTCCATGTGACATTCGGGCTGGACAAAAAGGAGGCGGGACAGGTTTTTCTCCGGATACTCCGGTTTTCCCTGTCATCATTCATTCCAGCAACACTGTCCAATATCAATTCATTTCATTTGTCATTTATTAATCATTGCCCCAGAGAAGTGCGACAGGCTTCGGCAGCCGGAACAATTCCTATTGTCGCCGCTAGACGGGGGCTTTATTCATTCCATTCCTGACCCTGTCGAATGACTGGAAACAGGCTGTAGATTTTCGATGTACTTATTCTGATCATAAACAGATCATTTCTAATCTTTCCTGGGTTCTTTTTCATGAACCATCTTTTCCTTCGGAGAACGTTCTTAGATTACAGTAGATTCTCCTGGCATATAAATAAAAATTTAAACTAATTTGAAGTAAACAATAGGAAAGAGATTGACCGTCCGTTCACCTCTATAATAAGGTCAATAATGCACGGAAGTATGTCATTCGTATCGCCAGAAATCACGCACATTTGCCTACGCGCGACAATGGTGCTGGTCACATTGTCAACAATGACAATGGCAGCAGATGTAAGTTACCGCCAAGTAGCGGTCTTGCATCTTGCTGTGGGGTCCAGAACATCTATAATAATAATAATAATAATAATAATAATAATAATAATAATAATAATAATAATAATAATAATAATAAAAATAATGTTTCTGGACCGTCGTCAAATGTGCGGATCCCGCTGGAAACGGGTCCTGGACGGGTAATGACTAAGAATACAGTCCGGCCGCGGGTTCAGTAACGCCAAGGCACTCAAGAAGACACCACGCCGGTTCTCCTGAAGGATTTGATCCATATTAAAAATGCTTATAGGAAAAGATGGCAAAGATTTAGGGACCCAACTGACCGGGTGGAATACTTGGATCTAGCCCGGGAAGTACGAAATCGATTGCTGGAAAGAAAGATTGAAAAATGGGAGGAAACTTGCCGTAATGTATTAGAAAACGAGTCTGATCGCGAATTTTGGCGGATTCTCGCAGTAAACGAGTCAGATCGCGAATTTCGGCGGATTATATATCTACAACAACATTCAATTATAAATTTCAGTATAATACCGTAGCGAAGCACGGGTATCTTGCTAGTAATAAAATATAATAATAAGATATTTACGAGATCTAGAATGTCTTTCATTTCGTCACAATTCGTGAGCCTTGCCATTCTTTTGCGAATACACTCGTTTTTCTTTCGATTTATCGGAACTGTTTATCTCCCCTATGGGCGAGTCAAAGAATATATTATCTGAACCCCCTGCATGTCGTAAGAGGCTACTAAGAGGGGAACAACCAAAACATCTGCAATTGCTCTCTCGTCTTCTAAGTATATCATGGATATACTGTGTAGCGAAGAAAACGTACGAATGCTATTTTTTTCAGCCAGAACTTTCCGGAACACGTTCTGATAAACTCTTATTTTGTAAGTATTTAAAAACCACATACTCATTTCCCATCCTTCCGTCGCTGAAAACCGTCGATGTGTAAGTACGACATTTTAAAAAAAGAAGGGAAAAAAAAAGAAAATTACCGGGAGAGTTGGCCGTGCAGTTAGGGGCGCACAGTTGTGAGCTTCCATGCGGGAGATAGTGGGTTCGAATCCCACTGTTGGCAGCCCTGAAGATGGTTTTCCATAGTTACCCATTTTCTCACCAGGCAAATGCTGGGGCTGTACCTTAATTAAGGCCATGGCCACTTCCTTCCAACTCCTAGCCCTTTCCTATCTTATCGTCACCATAAGACCTATCTGTGGCGGTGCGACGTAAAGCCACTAGCAAAAAAAAATTACTTTTGCGATTTCTGAAGATGTGAAAGTGCGGCCAGTATCCAGTATTCGATACTGGGCTCGAACTCCACTGTCGGCAGCCCTAAAGATGGTTTTCCATGGTTTCCCATTTTCACACCAGGCAAATGTTGGGGCTGTACCTTAATTAAGGCCACATCCGCTTCCTTCCAACTCCTAGCCCTTTCCTATCCCATCGTCGCCATAAGACCTATCTGTGTCAGTGCGACGTAAAGCAATGTGGAGGTGCAGGACTTTTGTCCTGCATGAGTTCCTTTACGTGCCGGTAAATCGGCCAACAGGAGGCTGGTATATTTGGGCACTTTTCAAAATCACCGAACTGAGCAGCGATCGGACGCATCAACATGGTCACTGAAATCCGGCGCTCTTACCATCTCAGCCATCAACCGCATCACGAATTACTTTGACCATAGCTTCTTGTATTGCGTAACTTCAATATGCACCTCTACCTGAAAAAGTGCCAAACCAGCCAAAACCCTTTTTCAAATCTGGATGTTTGCAGTCTAGACAGCATTCCCAGCTAAGCCAGGGGCATCCTAAGCCGGAGGTTCACTTGCGATAGGGTGATTGATTCCTGTGCTCTCCTTCTGTAACTATGAAGGAGCACGTAGGCTGCCACTCAAAGTGGGAACCATGCACAATGTTGCTTAACTTAGAGTTCTCAGGGCATCCGGTGTTTCTACATGGCTACGCAGTTATCTGACAAACTAAAGAGTGAGTAATTCCGAAGAGGCGATGAACGAAAATCAGAGCAAAGTTTTTGTTCTCATTGTTTGAATTAGAGAGTCGTGCCCAGTACTCTGCAGCAAAACAAGCACTACTGAATGTTGCCAGAAACCTGCCACTGCAATGACGGAACTACAGCGCACATCGCGAGAGGGACACTTGATGAGCGCTTCAAATCCCGTACCCATCCCACTCTCCGTATCGCTGCCCCCAGATGCCTTCAATATGTGGGTATTCTGAAAAAGTAAATTTTCAGGGCAGGTTACCCACCTAGGAATCCTTCCGAATTAAAAGAGAAATTACGGTTTTTAGAGATGCCGAGGTGCCGGAATTTAGTCCCGCAGGAGTTTCTTTACGTGCCAGTAAATCTACCGACACGGGACATGTCCCACAATGTCAATATGTGAAAGGTCTTGATGTTTACCTGACTGACGCCCAAGAGTGATTGTAATAGGCCTACAGTAAAACGGAACGTCGAAATTGACGAGCAGGCAGCCAGATGGCATCAAGTCAAACTGCCTGCGCTCGCAAACTGAGGCCTTACGATTATTGTTGTATGTATGTCCAACCCTTGTCCCGTTTCTCTACGAGGTCGGGTATGAAGTGAGATGAATCTTCGTAGCGAGGTTTTACGACCGGATGTCCTTCCTGGCGTCAATCTCATCACAGGAGTTGATGTGATGAAATGAATGACGTCAGTTATGATGATGGGAAAGGAGAGGGTGAAATCCGGTGCCTAAACATAGCCTACTCCTGTCAAATATCCCTAAGAGGTCTGCTGAAGGCTTGACGTCTCTATCCGACGTATGAATGACAATCAACAGCGTCATAATTAACTCCACATGAACACTGCGGAGAGGTTTTAAATCGAATTCCGGCTTTTTTGCACGCAATCTACTGATTAGAAATTCTGTAGCACCACCTCTCCTACCCTGCCGGGCAACATTCTGAGAAAGATTTTTCTACGAACTAAACTCGAATCCACTAACCAAGTTGTCAAACCATATAGACTTGACGCCGATCATGGCCACCAGGTGGTCTGATATTATTATTATTATTATTATTATTATTATTATTATTATTATTATTATTATTATTATTATCACCATCATAATCATCATCACCAACATGTTCGACAATCTGTTGGACCGTTATGAACAATGCGTGAGACGTCAACGTGCACAATTTGAACACATGCTGTACCAACGCAGTTACACATACAATACATGTTTCTGTTGTCACCTTGCATGTTATAAAGATGTTCAAAGCATGTTCGTATTTTCAGCACTGTTTGGTTTGCCGGTTAGTGTAAAAGGAAACGATAAACCTCAAACCATAAGAATCAAGTCTGGTTCAGAAAACTTGCAATATATGCCAAAAGAAATCTCGAAAAATTTTAAATTTCTAACAGTAGAAGTTTAGAAATACAGGGATGGGGATTTGGCGGTTTAAGTGTTGACGAGGTAAGATACTCCAACTTCACTTAAACAGGAATGATATGTGTTACGCATTCATCGTAATAATGATCTGTAGGCCTATTAAAGACCTGCATCTGGCGAGCCGAACTTGTCCTCGGACACTCCCGGCACTAAAAGCCATACGCCATTTCATTTCATAGGCCTATTGTGTTGAAATGCTTGCTTTTAATCTTATGGTTTTCTACTAATATCTATATTATAAGAAACCCCCTATATCATCCTGTCTTCCAGAGCGATACTGAGTCGTTTCAACAGATGATATGGCACCAGAAATAGGCTGTTATCTTCCATTTAGAAGAAAAATGCACTGAACCTCTCACAACGACAATCTTGATTTTTTACCTTTTTAAAGAAAAATTTCTTTCATATTCGCCGATTTACAGTGGCGGTGGGCTCTCAGGAGCACATGAGCACGTGAACACCCAGTTTTAATACATCTTTACGCATTCATGGATATTTTAAAACTCTTCATTCTTTCGACCTGATTTCGCCAATCGATCGAAAGCTTTCGACTTACATCGAAGCTTCGTTAAACCGACAGTTGTTCGTTTTGACTGACAGTGCAGCGACCACTCTGGATTATGCGCTATTGTTCTGCAGACTATACGCATGCGAAAAGAAGATGACGTCATGGTTTATGCACTGATATTCCCATCAGCGAGGAGCACGGTAAGTTACGTGCCTTGCCGTCTAGAGCCACCCTCAAACCAGTGGCAGTATTACAGTTGACCACCTCCCTTATTTCGGTTAGCCACAGCCTCCCAGGAGCTACTACTGCATTACATTACCGGCAGATTTCGCTAATGATTCTGAACAGGCATTTTCTAGCTCGTTGTGAACAGGTGTTCGTAATCGCGGGAAGAAGTTTGCTTTACCTTGTGGTTGGAAAATTGTGTATGGAATTCAGCTGGGTGCACACGCCTTGCTCATTCGAGTGCAAAAATAAATAAACATGAAAATTCTCATGCACACAAAAACGCGAGTATTGAATTCCCTACGCTAGTGCTATCCATAATTTCCCAAAACGAGAATAATTTACATGTGATACAGTAGAACCCTGATTAACCGAGATAATGTGGAGGCTATTGGGGTCAATTCGGAAACAATTACTTTAAAAAAATCGACCGGAAAATGCGGTACACATTATTTCTATGCTTCTCGTCATACCCAGGTGAACTTCGTGCTATTTAAAATCCAAGAATAGTGTTCGCATCCTTACATGTTCGCAGTGCAATAAAGTTATTATGATTTTTCTTTTGTTCTACTCTAACACAGCCGGCACAGTAGTGTAGGAGTAGCGCGCTTGCCTCTTACCCGGATGCCCCGGGTTCGATTCTCGGCCAGGTAAGCGATTTCACCTGGATTTGAGGGATGGTTCGAGGTCCAATCAGCCTGCGTGATTACAATTGAGGAGCTATATGACGGCGAGATGGCGGCCCCGGTCTAGAAAGCCAAGAATATCGCTTTTTTTACTATTTGCTTTACGTCGCACCGACACAGATAGGTCTTATGGAGACGATGGCATAGGAAAGGCCTAGGAATGGGAAGGAAGCGGCCGTGGCCTTCAGTAAGGTACAGCCTCAGCATTTGCCTGGTGTGAAAATGAGAAAGCACGGAAAACCATGTTCAGGGCTGCGGACAGTGGGGCTCGAACCCACTATCTCCCGGATGCAAGCTCACAGCTGCGTGCTCCTAACAGCACAGCCAACTCGCCCGGTCAAGAATAACGGCCGAGAGGATTCGTCGTGCTGACCACACGACACTTCATAATCTACAGAACACCGGGCTGACCAGCGGTCGGTTGGTAGGCCATGGAGTTTGGTTTCGTTCTACACTAACAGATTAGTCTTAGTATAAAATTTATCCTCGGTTACAGTGGTTCTAACATATTATTTGAGGAAAAGCAACCGTACTAGGAACGTTTAGTGAAGTGATTAAGTACCTATGTTACTTTTTGAGACATGAACAAAAATGTTGTTGTGAACCTCCTAAACATTTCGTCACGAGCCGCCACTTCCCAAATGTACCAGCTGCCAACAATGGACAAAGTGTACAATAGGCAATTGGAAAATATAAAAGCTACGAAGCTGAGAACTAACATGTGTTATCTGTAGGCTGATCAAGGCAGGCTACTAATCAAGAATGTGGATTACAAATGACGTCGACAGGTTGTAGATGCAAGATCACGCTATTCCCACTGACCCGCCTATTATAGATATGGCGAGGTCTGAACTCCTGTCCTTTCGTAAAGTGAATCTTTTCCAGAACTTGATGAAAAAGGCTTGGACAGTATTAGGAGCTCCAAGCATTAGGCCTGTTTCCTCAATCTCATCAAGGTGGCATTTTCGTTTGTAGTTTATCGCTGGGTTGTGTATGTCCTCGTTCTCTGTGTTTATTTTTTTAGACCGGCCTAGCAGAGAGTCGGGTCTATTACATTTTTTTACAAGTTTCTTTACGTCGCACCGACACAAATAAGTCTTGTGGCGACGATGGGATTAGGAAATGACTAGGAGTAGGAAGGAAGCGGCCGTGGCCTCAATTAAGCTACACCCCAGCATTTCCTTGGTGTGAAAATGGGAAACCACGTAAAATTTTATTCAGGAATGACGTCAGCGGGGTTGGAACCCACTATCTGCCGGATGCAAGCTCACAGCTGCGCGCCCCTAAACGCACGGCCAACTCGCCCGTTGTCCTATTGCATAGCCTTGATTGTTTTTGTTGGCAATCAAAGGTCGATCGCAGAAAATAAAGGAAAGATCGCAGAATATGGTAAATATTCGTTTGTAAATCGGGGAATTGATGATTGGAATGCTTTACCTGCAGCTGCCTTAGAGCCTTTTCCCGAAAATATAAGATGCATCAAGAACAGACGCCAGCAATCTGTACATTATATGCAAATTGATATGTGATTGTGTCATACTTAATGCAACGCTCAACCAACTGTAAATTGTAGTATTAAGACATCTGAATTATTTAAAGCATGTGTGAGTTTGTATATGTTTATGCTGGATTTAGAATGTTAAACTAGTAGTAGGCTATATCTATATAAATAAAATCGTAACGACCGTGTGTCTGTACATTGACTATTTTGGCGAAATTTCCGTACAGTTATCCGTTTCAGGTGTAATAATAACAATCTGCATAATTTTTAGCTTTGGTGTCTGTCGGTTTGTCTGTTTGTCTGTTTGCCTGTCCTTCAATAACTTAAAAACTACTGGATATATTTCCACCAAACTTCATATTTAGAATCCGCCTGTCCTTGGGTAGGTTTTAGCGTAAATATTGTTTCTAAATCCCTGAACTGAGTGGGGATTTCTACGAAACCGAAACCGTGATTTTGCACTCCCTCAAAGTATACACAACCAAACTTAATGGAAATCTACCTGCCTTAATGAAAATTAATTTCTAATTTTTGTTTCTCATGTGCATCATTTCGATACCAAGATTAATAACGGAGATATCATTAACGGACCGTTTTTCGGTACAAGTCCCAGCGAACTTAACGCAAGAGCGGCTGCGCGTAAAGCGTATTTCTTACAACTTGAAAACTACTGAAGATATTCGAACCAAACTTTATATTTAGCATCCATCTGTCCAAGGGTAGGTTTCTTTGGTGTTTGTCAGTTCGTTTGTTCGTTTGTTTGTATGTTTGTCTGTTTGTCTGTCTTTCTATAACTTGGAAACTACTGGATATATTTCCACCAAACTTCATATTTATAATCCACCTGTCCCTGGGTAGGTTTTAGGGTAAATATTGTTTTTAAATCCCTGAACTGATTAGCGGTTTATACGAAACCGAAACCGTGATTTTGCACTCCCTCAAAATATACACAATCATACTTAATGGAAATCTACCTGCCTTAATGGAAATTAATTTCTAAACCTTTTTTTCTCATGTGCATCATTTCGATACCAAAATTAATAACGGAGATATCATTAGCGGACCGTTTTTTGGTACAAGTCCCACCGGACTTAATGCAAGAGCGGGTGCGCGTAAAGTGTATTTTTTACAACTTGAGAACTACTGAAGATATTTAAACCAAACTTTATATTTAGCATCCACCTGTCCAAGGGTAGGTTTTAAGATCAATACCATTTCAAATTCCCGGAATGGACTGGGGTTTTATAGGAGATCGAAATCGTGATTTTATTTTCCCACAATACAAAGAAGTACAAGACCAACCTGACTGGAAATCGATCAAACGTTTTGGAAATCCAATTCTAATTTCTTTTTCTCATGTGCATTTTTCAACAGGGGGATTAATAAGGGAGATAACATGAAAGGTCGGTTTCTCAGGCTAAGTCTAGCGGACATAGCCCAAAAGGTGTTATACGACGAGCAGATTCCTTATCTATCTACATAAATCATATCGTAACGACCGTGTGTCTGTGTATTGACTATTTTGGCGAAATTTTCGTACAGCTTTCCTTTTAAGGGGTAATAATGACCATCTGCACATTTTTTACTTTAGTTTCCTGGAAGTCCTAAATTTTACCCCCCTTGTCCAAAATCAAGATTGTCTCACAATCTGCCACACGATCTGAAAAATTGAAATTAAGCAAAATTATACGTTTTAGCCGGTAACCTACGGAAAACTTCCAAGATCTTTAAATATTACATAAATATTTCACTTGTTATGCCGAAGAATATGGAAATATAGGCAACTTTTGAAGGTGCAGACCTTCGTTTCGAGGTGTTTCGCGGCTAAACGGTAAGTCCTATCAGAAAACGGATGGCACAATCTCCGTTCAATTTCGAGTGATCTACAACTTTGGTCCTGTGATATTTTGTCGTCTCTCTCTCTCTCCCTAATAGGGTAGATTTGGCTGTATATTTCGATTGTTCGTAAATTTTGTGCTTTTTACATGTTTGTTACTTAGATTGACACGCACACATAACAAAGATAGAGTCATCGAATTTGGTACGCACACTGACACAACCAATGGCTATATGCGAACCAAATTTCATGATTCTAGCTTCCACAGAAGTATGTGAAAATTAATGTAAAATGATAATGATGAACCCAAATTTCACCCCATTCAAACATCGTAATTCAATCGAACCCATAAATATGTGACATACGAGAAAAAATTTTAACACCATACATGTAGAGCGATAAAAGGGACGTCTGAGAGTGCAAACCGTTTGTTGGTATGATGTACCGTTTGGGAGCAGTAAATCTCGAAAAGAAGGTTTGCACTTACAAACGTGCTCATGCTTATCTGTCATCTATATAACTATAATAGTAACGACCGTCTATTTGTACACTGACTATTTTGGCGGAATTTCCATACAGTTGTCCGTTTCAGTTGTAATAATGACCATCTGCATATTTCTTAGCTTTGGTGTCTGTCGGTTTGATTGTATGAGTTTTTATAACTTGAACTCTACTGAGTATATTTCAACCAAACTTGATATTTAGAATCCACCTGTCCTTGTGTAGGTTTTAGGGCCATTATTATTTCTGAATACCTAAATTTACTGGGGGTTTATCCGAAACCGGAACCATGATTTTGCACTTCCTCAAAATATGCACATCCAAAATTTATCGAAATCTACAATCTTTAATGGAAGTCCATTTCTAAAACTTTTTTCTCATGTGAATTTTTCGACAGGAGGATTAATAAGTGAGATATCATGAACGGTTGGTTTTTCAGGTTAAGTCCAGCGGACGCAGCCAAAAGGTGTTGTACGTGGAGCAGATTCCTCATCTATCCATATAAATAAAATCGTAACGACTGTGTGTGCCTGTACATTGACTATTTTGGTGAAATTTTCGTACAGCTACCCGCTTGAGGGGTAATAATGATCATCGGCATATTTTTTGGTTTAATTTCCTGAAAGTCCTAATTGTTACGCCCCTCACCCAAATTCCAGATTGCAGCATTATCTGCCAGACGAGCAAGAAAATTGATATTTGGCAAAATTATACGTTTCAGCGTGTAACGGACGAGGAACTTCCAAGGTCGTTAAATTTTTCATTTTTATCCCCGAAGAATATCGAAATATGGAGGCAATTTTAATGATGTTGCAGACCTTCGTTTCGAGGTATTTCGTGGGATAAACGGGAAGTCCTATCACATAACGGATGGCACAATCTTCGTTGAATTAGGAGTGATCTTCAACCTTGGTCTTATGACTTTTTGTCGTATCTGTATCGCTTATACGTTAGATTCGTCTCTATTTCTCGATTTTAAGTAAATTTGGACTCTTTACCTGCATAATTCATACTTTCAATCACTTACAGGAAAGACAGTATCAACAAACTCTACACGAACATTGGCCCACCCAGTACCCATATGTGAGCCAAATGCTATGTCAAATAATTATCCGAAAAGTAATGCAATGTAAGATAATCTTATACAAATTTCAACCTATTCAACGTTTCTGACTCAGTCTGACCCATGAATAGATGAGATGAGAGCAAATATCATAGGACCAGCCATTTAGATCGCTAAATTATGCGCCTTACGGTACAA